>NW_020290156.1:0-21920 GCF_003144195.1 Ceraceosorus guamensis | reverse complement strand
ACCCTAACCCTAACCCTAACCCTAACCCTAACCCTAACCCTAACCCTAACCCTAACCCTAACCCTAACCCTAACCCTAACCCTAACCCTAACCCTGTGTAATCCAATTCCAGAAAGTCTCATGCCACAGCCTCATGCAGGTCACTGTAACAAAGAACAAACAGTTTTCTCAGAAATGCCAAAGTTAGGCACTCTAACCAGACCATCTTGAGGTTAGATGGACCTCACGCCGTCAAACCTGTAGGGTTTTGGGTGCTGCTTCACCAGCTGGCTTCCCTCAGCCCTCTCTTAATGCCTATAACACAAACTCCAAAAACCCTATTGGGGACCCCCTTGTAACCCTAACCCTAACCCTATTCTAGAGATTTTTCACTCTTTTGCCCATATCTCCATCAAAACCCCCAGGGTAGCATCTGAAACTTCAACAGAAGTATCAGCTCATCTTTCTGCTTCTTCTGAGCCCATGTTGTTTTTCAATCCCTTTGGGGACCCGTATGTAACTCTAACCCTAACCCTAAATTCAGATTGCGTCAGAGCATGAGTGGGTCTTGAGTGCACGCACGGACGCTCCGCACGCGCGCGCGCGCGCACGTCTTGATAGTCACGTGCCACATGAGTATGCGCCGGCAATTGCATTGTCCGGCGACCGGTGCGCTGGGCAATCTGAATGCACGCACGCGTCGAAAGAGTCGATCGAGAGTCACGAGTCCGCAAATCGCGCGCGAGATCCGCGACTTGCACGACGTTCTAACCACCATCATCGCACCTCCTAGTCTCAAGACTCACGACGGACCCGTTCGCACATATCACCGCCAGCATCATGTCCTCTTCACCCCCTCACACGTACCCTCAACCGTACCTCTCCTCCGGAACTTCCTCGACGGGATTGACGTTCGATGCCAGCAAGATCAAGCTGCACAAGCTGGTGTGGGAAGCGCCGCACGTTTTGCGAGTCAGTTTCGATAGGAAACCAGTCAATAGCTGGATCGAGCTGTGAGTCAGTCGCGGGGCGAGGCGAGGAGGGAAAGCGAAGAGAGGAAAGGGCGAGGCTTCGCAGCTCACACACGGGCGGGGCTTCGCAGCTCACGCACCCTTCCCCTCCCCCCACGCTAGCATGTGGCGAGAGTTGGCGGCCATCTTTGCACACATTCGCACGGATGCGAATGTCAATGCGGTGGTGCTGAGCGGCGAGGGCAGGTGCTTCACAGCCGGTCTGGATCGTGAGTCGGGGTAGGGGAAGAGGGGAGCCACCGTCGCAGCAGCGGCTGTCGCACCAGCTTCCCCTATACTGACCGAGCACACGCACCTGCATACAGTCTCTTCCTCCTCTCTGGGCGCCATTCTGGATCAAGAGACGGACGTAGCTCGTAGAGCGTGGCGCGTTCGTATCTGGCTGAGGGAGCTGCAAGATGCTCTGACGATGATGGAAAAGTGCGATAGACCCATCGTTGGAGCTGTGCACGATGTGGCGTACGGTCTGGCCATCGATCTGCTGTGCTGCGTGGATGTGAGGATCGCAGAGAGCAAGGCTAGATTCTCCATCAAGGTCAGTCGCGGCGAGGTCGGCGTCGGCGTCGGCGTCGGCACGACACTCTACTTACACACCACCCTGCCGACATGCACAGGAAGTGGATGCGGGATTAGCAGCAGACGTGGGCACCTTGCAGCGTTTCCCAAAAATTGTAGGCAACGAGTCGGCAGCGAGGGAGCTAGCATTGACAGGCAGAGAGTTTGACGCTCAAGAAGCGCTACGCATCGGATTTTTGAGTCGCGTGGTGGAAGGAGGCAGGGATGGCGTGCTTGGTGAGCGAGCGAGCGAGCGAAGCGCCTCACGAGCGATCCACGAAACGCCGCGGGTGGAACGCGCGATGGGACCCGCTGACATCCCACGCACCCACGCACGCACCCACGCACGCTTCACGCACGGCGCCACCCAGCCGCGGCCATCGCGATCGCAAAGGACATTGCATCCAAAGCGCCCATCGCTGCGCGCGGAACCAAAGATTTGCTGCTTCATGCCCGGGATCACAGGTGAGCGAGTTTGGGAGCGTTGGTTGGTGAGCGTTGGTGAGCGTTGCTTGGCATCTGGCTGACTGCGTGCGTGCGCTCCCACAGCGTCGATGATGGTCTGGCATACACGGCGGCTTGGAACGCTGCCATGCTGCAGAGCGAAGACATACCCGTCGCGGTGAGTTGCAAGAGGCGCGCGTCGCATCGCTCGCTCTCGTCACTCAGTGAATTCGCCGGCTCCCCGTAGATGGCCGCCGTGCTTCAAAAGAAGAAGCCAACGTTTGAAAAGCTTTGAGAATGCGCGCGTGCGTGCGTGCGTGTGCGTGCACCACTGCACTGTTTGCCGCGAGCATCCTTGCCCGAGACCATACTCATGACTACAGTACACCATTTCATCATCGCGCTGGTACGATGTGCGCTCGCGCGCGGTTGAATGATCATGCTTGCCCAAGGCGATCTTAAAGTACACCGCTTCATCATCACACATCACGCGGCGCCCCTGCTCTTCTTGCGCACATCTGCCCCCTCATCATCGCCCTCCATAGCCTTTCTCTTGTTCCTCTCCTTCTTTCCCATCCTCTTTCTGGGCCTCTCTTCGGCCTCTCTCGTCGTCGTGCTGGATGGGTCTGCTACTGCGCCAAGTCCCCGCTGCGCATAGTCTTTGCCGTACCTCTTTTGCAGACCGCTCCTAAACTCTTTGAGTCGACGATTGAGATCGTGAGGCTTGGCGCGTCCACGGCGGTAAGGCTGTATATGCTTCAGGCCCACTATGCCGTTCAGCTCATTATCATCCGCCAGCAGAATCTCCACCGCAGAAAGCCCATAGTCCGTCTTGGCCACGGGTTCGTACTTGAAGCGGGTAGGCTGATCGCCAATCTGCATGGGCGAGGATGCGCGTGCTCGGGTATCAATCGCGTGCGCGAGTATCGATCGCATGCTCGCAACAACCGCGCACACTCACCACGTCTTCGTAATTCGCACTGTAGTACGCATCCACTGCGCTATCCAGCTCGCGCTGCTGACCCGCCTCATCCTGGTGTGACTCGGGCTGACGATCCGCATCCATCTCCGCTTCGTCTACCTCTGCATTTGCATCCTTGGTGGCCACCCTCTTTTCGGCCGCCTTGAGCTTCTTCTTCAGCTTCTTGCGATCCTTTTTGGACATCGTCTCTCGCGTCGCCCCGTCACCGAGCTGCTCAGCTCGATGGCCGGACATGAAATCGGCATCCATCTCAATGTCTGCATCGTCGACTTCCGCTACGTGCTCCGGCAAGTCGATCTCCTCATCCCACATGGGCTTTTCGAGGGTGTCTTTGCCGCCTCCGAACTGGTCATCCCGCTCGTTGTAGTACTCTTCGTCGAAAGCACGTTGCATGGCACGATCGTGAGCTGCCGCATCAAAGTCGCCCTCCAAATCGAGGTCCTCGAGATTGATGGCTGTGGTGTGGACGCGACTTCGCATCAAGATCCGCGCGCCCGGTTCTACCCGCACCAAACCCCACTCACTGCTGCTACCAGTCACCTCCCTGAGCCTCCTCAGCCTCTCAATGACATCGCGTTGTTTCAGCTCCGCCAATCGCTTCAAGTCGCCCATCTTTTGCCTCTTTTCTTCCTGCTTGCGCGCGTCTCTCTCTGCCCTCTGATCCTTGCGCTTGGTATCCTGTCTTCGCGCGCTGCCTTGCGGATTGCGCGCGTAGGATTGGATCTGCTCGGATGCTTTGCCAGCTTCCAAGGCTTCGAATCGAAAGTTGTACGCGTTCTCGTATGCCTCCGCTCGATCATCGAACTCGTCCTCCGACGCCAAAGCGGCTGCTTCTGCCTCCCAGTCTCTGCCATCGGCAGAAGACGCTGCTTGGCTTGCATCGTCCGGATCCTCCTCTTTGGTCCTAGAGGAGGAGGCTACGTGCGCGCGTGGAGCAGCCTCTGGGCGATCTATCCATCCGCGGTTGAGGATGTAGCTGTGGGCGAGGCGAGCATGAGCGGCACCTCTCATCGACGCCCTCTAGGCGCAGTCAACGCACCTCGTAAGAAAGTCTTCGTTTTGCCTCTCTTCACTCTTCTTTTCCGCGCTACTCGACGTCTTTTTGCTCTCCTTGCGCTTCGTTGCGCGGAGATTAGGGACGCTCTGATCATCAGCCTGCCCGTACCCCTCCAGCAATTTGCGCACCTCATTCTCCTTGTCCGTCCCAAGCGCCCCAAGTAAATGTGCCCTATACGCCTGCGAGTCTTCGCCAGACTCGTGCGATTGTGCGCCGGCCTTTGTGAAAAATTCTTGCTGAGCATCATCGTCATCATCGACGTCCGCATCGTTGTGGAATGCTCGCGTCACTTCTTGTTGAAGCAGCCTCTCCTCGTCAGCCGGTGCCAACTGACCGTACGGCGCGTCATCGTCATTGGCGTAGCCGCGCGAGACTGCAGTAGTAGCATCCGCCAGAGCAGCTGCGGGATCCTTGTGCTTACTTATAAGCTCGTTGATTCGCGAGCGCTGATAGTCTGCCAGCGTAACCCTCTTGGAGGAGGAGGAGGAGATGGAAGCCATGGCTTTGGATGAGCGCGGGAGTGCGACGTTGGATGCACGTGATCGCTCGTCTGGTCGAGTAGAGAGGGGAAACAACGAGGGCGCGCGCGCGGTTTGCCTCGACAGTGAGTATGCGTGCAATGCCAACCCGAGTGCCCAATATGATTCTGCGCACCACTCACCATCGAAAACGCGCCTTGTAGCATCGTATATGCTCTCATCCTTGCCTCTGATCTTGGCGATGGTGCGCAGAATAGCAGCATCCACATCCGCAGTCACTTCTTCACCTTCAGAGTCTTCATCCGTATCGTCGCCACTGCTGCTGCTCGAGTCATCCTCGCCACCACCACCATCACCACCACCACCAACACCACGCTTGCCGTACCTCTCCTCCAGACGATGTTGTTCGGCGCGTTGCTTGTTGTGCTGAAAGCGCTTGGCAAAGTCCGCATTGATGCTGAGATCTGTGCCCGCGTCGGGCGAGTCCGCTAGCAGATCCATGCTGAGCCCACGCATGCAAGCGATAGCAGATCAGATGAACGTGCGAGCGCGTGATGGTAAAGGATGGAGAGATGCGGATGATGGAAGAAGAGAGCGCGAGCGCGACGAGTGCTTGACAGTTGAGTCACGAGTGAAGGGGGGGGGGGGGGGGGGGGGGGGGGTGCTCGCGCGCGCGCGCGCTTGCGCGCAGAACAGAAAAATCTGGCCCAGTGGGGCGCATAGCGGCAGCCGAGGCGCGCGGCGCGCGGCGGGGCGGGGCGACGCGCTTGCTGTGTGTGGCGGTGCAACTTTTGGAGCGAGCGAGCGAGCGAGCGGGGTGGCGCGGTAGACTCGTGAGTCGTGACTGACGTGCCCACTCGAGAGACTCTTTTTCACTTTTTGACATTTTGATTCGTCATTTTGACTCGAAGGCCCCTCGCTCCATCTCCCAAACTCGAGGCTTTTGCGGCGCGTGCGACTCGCGACTCGCGACTGTTCAGACACGTACCGCTTCGCTTGCGAGACAAGATATCGCCAAGCAAGGGTTTCCTCTTTGCTCGAAAGGTTCGCACAGGGCAAGGGCGCGCGGGCGGACGGGCGGACGGGCGGACGGGCGCGCGGGCGGTGACACTTCCACGCGAACTACGACGTCGTTGGCTCCACTCTTGATTCGCTCGTCCCCCCACCCCCCCACCAAACTTCACGAAAGCAAGCCCTCAACCCTCAACACGACGACGCACCACTCCTTGCAAGGCTGTACCGGTCGAGTGTGTCCCATACGCAACAAAGAGCGGTCGTGGGCGCTCCCTCGCACGCGTGCTCGCGCTGCTTGTACACTCGTGACTGTGAGTGTACATGCGCATCACTTCGACGTGCGGCGTCGCAGACCATCACAGGCAGAAATCATTCATCAAAAATTGCTTTTCAAGACACGCGATGCGACTCAACATGTGCGCGCGGTCGTGGATGTGGGTGTGCTCGGAGAGGAGAGGAGAGAGGCCGGCGCTGGGGCTTTGATAGAGGCGAGCGTGCTCGAGGACGTGTGCGTGCGGGATGATATACATAAAGCTGGGCCAGCGCGTGCGCGTGCGCGGAACGAGTCTGGGAGCGGGAGGGGCACCGGCAACAAGCCAAGTCGTTCCAAGAGCCTGTCGCCAATCGAAAGACTCGCCTTGCAGGGGCGGCAAATGTGCTCACAATGTGAGAGCTGATGCGCCAGCTATCTGGTCGAAGGCCTCCCTACATTTGTCGGCTTGGAACAGGAGAAGAGTGGTGATGTGCGCGCACGCCGCCCTGATGAGACTGCGAGCGCGGACGCCATGACGCGCACAAACGCGACGACGACCACGACGACCACGACGATGGTCAAAGATCCATCTCTCCAGTTGGCTGCTATTACTCCTCGATCAAAGATCCATCTCTCTAGTTGGCTGCTGTTACTCCTCGATCAAAGATCCATCTCTCCAGTTGGCTCCTCTTCCTCCTCATCAAAACTTCCAGCATCGCTCATCTCCTCATCCTCCTCCTCCTCTTCCTCCTCCTCTCCCGCATTGCCAAACGCATCGTCCGCGGCTTCCTTGGTAGCGTACCTCGCCACATACTCCTTCACCTTGCTATCGTACGTCTTTGGCTCTCGCATGAGCAGCGCTGCCGCCTCGCCGTTCAAAGGGTCCGTGGGGTTGGGGTACCTCAACAGCTGTGGCAAAAAGACTTCAAAGATGTTGACCATGTCGAACATGGGAGACCAAGTCTGGTTGATGACGTCCAAGCACACCGATCCAGACAGCTCGTCGATGTTGGGATGGAAGATCTTGTTCATAAAGCCTGTCGAGGAATGATGTGTGCGATTGCAGTGTGAGCGATCGCCACCCTGCATTGGCAGCTCCCACACACGCAGCTCACCGATCGAAGGAGACTTGTAGGGATACTGGTCTTGCAGCTCGACGTGAATCTTCCACACTCCTCCCGCGAATGGTGCTGCGAGGGGCGAACGTCAGGAGCGCGTGTGCGTGTGCGTGTGCGTGTGCGTGTGCGTGTGCGTGTGCGTGTGTGCGTGTGAGCGGGCGTGCTGCAGTCGCGAGTGCACTGCCATGCCATCCCAGCCGTCGCACCACTCGTTGCAGCTGCCCCCCGCCCCTCATCTCCATCACCGCGCGCTGTCAAAAGTCACGACTCACTCTCATCAGGCCCATGAAACCTGACAAAGAACTCTTGCATCGAATCATTGACCAGCGTGACTTCATGATCGCTCATCAGCCTGGTGGTGCGTGGGCGCGGGCGCGGGCGCGCATAGCAGATGTGTCAGAGTAGCCCCTCTCTCCCGCGCGCGCGCGCCTCAGCCAGCTAGGGCATACACGTGCCAGGTTCGTTCGTTCCTAGCAAGCGCATGCACACTCACAGCTTCATCATATCCGTTTCGATTCTGCGTTTGGGGGAACTGTCGGGGGTGAGGGCGCGGGGTGGGGGGTGGGGGGGAGAACACTGATCAGCACCGAGCCTGTGCTGTGCGCCTTGCCAAGCCAGACCGCACCGCGTCCCGACTGGTCGCTCACTCACCTCATCTTCGTAAGGGGCGTCTTTAGCCTTGGCTGATGGGACGGCAGCGGCGGGGGGGCTGCTTCGAAGCGCTGCTAGCGAGCGTCTGTCGAATGAAGCTCAATCACAAGCTGCCTTGACGGATGAGTGGAATGTGGAGGGGGCGATAAGGGTTACTGCTTGGCTGCTAGGTTCAAGCGAGGCGAGGGTGCGATGACGTGAGCGAATGGGGACCGGGGCAACGCGCTTCGAGAGTAGCGTGAGCGTGAGCGAGGTTGGAATGTCTGCTTGAGATGCGATGGATGCGGAGCGCTTGAATGGGGAGCTGAAGATGGATGGATGGATGATGGAGCAAGTGCGAGCGAGGGCGTTGTTGTAGCAGCGCGTGAGATCTTGTACGTTGTATGCGCTCGCACGCACGCCCTCGTACCCACAGCCACGCCCATGCAGCAGCAGCAGTCGTGACTCCGCTATCTCGCGATCACGCCCCACCGCGCCTGCATGCGCGCATGACCCTATAACGCGCCATGCATGCACACCGCGGCAGGGAACCCGCGTATGCAGCAGCAGCCTCATGTACGCATTGAGCAAGCAAGCGATCGAGCCAAGCAGCCCCTCTCCGTTCTCGCACGGAAGACCTAATCGCGCGCGGGCGGGCGGGGCCGTACCGTGCCGTGCCGTGCCGTGGCGCTTATCGCGTGCGTGGGTGCGTGCGTGCGTGCGTGGGTGCGGACGCTCTGGTCACGCGAGGACAGACCGACCATGGCAGCCATGCTGCAATCACGTGAATCACGAATCAAAATCACTCACACTGTGACTGAATCGTGGATCACAATCGTGAATCGTGAATCGTGAATCACGAATCAAGAATGCAAGAATGGCAATTAAGCCTTGCTTGCAGAGCCGGCTCGCTTCACTCGGAGTACTCGCACTCGCACTCGCACTCGCACTCCCACTCGCACTCACACTCGCACCTCCTTGCCTTGCTGCTTAGATGTAATGTGTGCATGGAACAGCGTTGGATGCGCGGGGAGTCAGTCGACTTGCGACTCTTTCGCGTGGAATCTCGAATCTCTCGAATCACGAATTCGTGTATAGATGTGGACGCCCGCCCGCGAGACTGTGCACTCTTGGCTGTGATGCCGCGCCGCCAGACTCTTGGCTAGCTGTTCCACGTACAGCACGACAAAAAGGTCAGGTCGAGTCGAGTCGAGGTGAGGTCGGGGTGGGGCGATGGGGGTTGATCATTGTATTCCCCCGTCGCGCTCGCGCTCGCGCTCGCGCTCGTTCAAGCATCTTCTTCTGCTTCTCACATGCCCCCCCCCCCCAATCGGGCGAGCTCATACGTTTGACTCATCGCGAGGCCGACCGAGCGTACAATCAACCCTCTCCACCTCCCTCCCCCTTCCTTTAACCCCCCTCGCTTCTTCTAATCACGATCGCGACTCGTGCACCCTAGTCTATCAAGACATGCGAAGAGTGTGCGCAACACGCGGGAGGGCAACAAAAGACGCTTTTTGCAAATTCCGCGCATTTCCAAAACTTCGCTTGAGCACGAGGCTCGAGGTCCCCGCATACAAGCGTGTGGCAACGTTCCAAATGCAGCAGCAGCAGCAGCAGCAGCAGCAGCAACCAGTAGTACTTGAGCGCCCCCCCCGCCGCCGCCGCCGCCGCCGCTTTCTTCCCCTCTCACAATCTCGCAATGTTCCTCCTCCTCTCTTTGCGCACCCTGCAACAGTTCGCAAGACGACGACGGAGGGCGTGCTAAAGGTCAGACGAAGTCGTTCGTTCGCGGGGGATGCATCGGGTAGTCGAGCGCGCGCGCGCGTACATGCATCTCTCCGTCTCTTTTTGGGCTCAAAGCTTGGGTACGAACTGCAGCATTTGACCGCCATCCACGACGATGCCTTGTCCGACAATGTGAGCACCGGCTCTACTGCAGAGCAGCAGCGTCAGACCCGCAATGTCTTCCGGCGTGCCCGTGCGGCCTGCGAAAGGGCGACAGGGAAGCGTGGGCGCGCGAACGTGAGTAGGGCCGTAGAACTCGTGCAACACATGCGCGTTCCACTCGACTCACCAGTCGGCTGCACGCCTTCGAGGATCTCCTTGTTATTGGTGAGCGCATAGCTGGTCATGCGACTGGGAAAGACGCCGGGCAGAATGGCATTGACGAGGACAAACTTTTCGGACAAGGAGTTGGCCATGGTTCGAGTCAGGTGAAGCGAAGCCGCCTTGGATGGTTGGTCTGATGTCGATGTCGATGTCGATGTAGATGCGGGCGCAAATCAGCTTGTGAAGCGCGCGTTGGCATGCGTGCGAAGCCAAGCGTAGCGCTCGCTACTCACAGCTCCAAGTTCCCGTACCCGGCTCGCCCAGTCCACCCTCTGCGATGGGCGCAATGGCGGCAGTGCTTGCAATGTTGATGACGGAAGCCTGCTTCGTGTTGGACTTGCCAGCTTCCAAGAGCGGCAGCAGGCTGCGCGGGGTGGGGGGGGGGGGGGGGGGGGGGGGGGGGGGGGGGGGGGGGGGGGGGGGGGGGGGGGGGGGGGGGGGGGTGCCAGCGACGCGACACGTGAATCAGTCAGTCGATCGATCGCATCGCGTGCACGAGCGCAAAAGAATTGCTCCTCGCGCGTCATTGTACCCCGTAATCTCCTCGCAGCACTCGCGCAAAAGAATTGCTCCTCGCGCGTCATTGTACCCCGTAATCTCCTCGCAGCACTACTCGCGCAAAAGAATTGCTCCTCGCGCGTCACGCAGCAACTCACGCGACGGTGAGGTAGAATTGGCTCTTGACGTTGAGGTGAAACACCTTGTCCCAACCCTTTTCCTCTGGGAAATCGTCCAGCATGCCGCCCCACGTGATGCCGCTATTGTTGACGAGAATGTCCAAAGATTTCTCGCCGGCCGACTTGATGGCGTCTGCCAAGGCATAGCAGCCCGCCTTGCTGCCAACGTCTGCTTGAAGCGCAATCACCGACGGGGCTGAGTGCGTGCGTGTATGCGTGTGCGCGTGCATGCGTGTTGTTGAGCGAATGCGTGAGGCTCAGCTTGGCAGGCAGATGCACCGATCGATGACTTGCCACTCACAAGCAGAGCCCGATGGCGCCAACTTTTGCATGGCTTCAGCCTGCTTTTTCAGCTCGTCGATCTTGCGCGATGCAATGTACACTGTGGGCAGCGCAAAGAAAAAGGAAAAAAGTTGCGAGATGGCGTTGGCTTTTCGCTGTTGCCCTGTCCCCGAGGCCGCTGCGCTCATCATCGTCAGACAAGTCCGTCACGTCGCATCCTCACCCTTTGCTCCATTGCGAACGAGCGCAGTAGCCATCACTGACGCGGGGGCGGGGCAAGCGTCGTTCGTGCGGCAAGTCAGCTAGCAGCGGTAACGGGGCGAGTCGAGTGGGCCAATCTGTCATGCCACGCCGTGCCGCGCACCATGTCATCACCCTCACCCTCCCCCTCATCCCCCACTCACTCTTTCCCAGACCGCTACCACCACCCGTAACCAGCGCGACTTTTCCCTTGACGCTGAAGATATGGCTGGAGCTCAGCTCCGGCATGGTCTCGGGCGACACATCCTTTGGCATGTTGATTGAACGAGGTGCGGGGGTGTGCGTGCGTGTGCGTGCGTGTGCGTGTGCGAGATGAAGAGAATTTGGGTCTGGCGAGACCGAGACCGAGTGCGAGTGCAGGAGTGTTTTCTTGCGTGGGTGAAGGGATGGAGGGCGGGGATGAGGGAGTCACGAGTTCGGAGAATTTTGATTGGCGTGCGTTGGGAATCACAATGCTCCTGACTATACGCATCTCTTCTCGTCTCTCTGTGCGGGGCACCACACACGCACACACGCACGCACGCAAAGCACGCAGCGGTTCCAGCACAGCTAGGCGCCATGCCAATAGGTGCATGCGCACCAACATCCTTCAGGCCACGGCCACGGCCACGGCCACTCTTTCGGCCCGGAGGTCACAAGTCACCATGCAGCGCGCGCGCGCGCGCCACAACGATGGAGCGTCACGTGATGATGCATTCGACGCAAGGCCTAGATTCACGTGATTGCATGCCTGCATGCATTCTTGATTGTGATTCAAGATTCACGATTGCCATGCAGCTAGCTACTTGGCTGGCCTGCCTCGATCATGACTTGTACTTGTGGTTTGGCCTGGCCGACAATCACCACGATCCAAGCACGAGGCACGCACGGGCAACTCGGTAGGCTGCTCTCATCTGCTGCGGTCTGCTCCGTCTTCAGTCGGACCTCCAAGTCGTGACTGCAGCCATGTCTACGGCTATGCATTCCTTCGACTCCTCGATGGGCAAGCAGGAGGGCAACCACGCGCGCAAGGAGAGCGCAGCAGCAGCAGCAGCCTCTGCCTCTGCCTCTGCCTCTGCCTCTGCCTCTTTGCACGCCGCTTCAGCTTCCACCAGCACTTTTCGAAGCGCAGAGACGCAAAGCAGCAACGAAGCGGATAGGCGGCGCAGTCTGACTCCACCACCAATAAGCTCGCCGCCGTTGCAGCCCGCCACGACGCATCCGATTGGCGAGAGCAGCAGCAGCAGCAGCAGCAGCAGCAGCGATGGCGATGCGGATCGCAATGTTGATGCACGCGCTATGCCAACGCCCACGCCCGCGCCCACTCCTCGCGTGCTCGGATCGCCAAGTCCAGCAGACGCGCCTTCTTCCCCTTCCACAACAACCCCTCTGCCACACTACTACGTCCCATCCAAGATTCCCTCGTTGCGGCACGATGCTGGAGCAGCGCGCAAAGAAGCGCGAGCTTTAACCGGTTGGGGAGCTGTGGGAAACGTTGCGGGATCGAGGAGCGCCACGCCGACTATGATGAGGATGATGAGGATGGATGATGTTGCTGATGCTGCTGCTGCTGGAGAGCGGCGATTCAGGGCGGCATCGCCTGTACCGAGTGCGAGCATGGACGAGAGCAGATCGCCTTCCAGAGCTTCGCGCGCCGCTTCCACTTGGCATCCTCTCTCGCACGAGCACGAGCACGAGCACGAGATGCAAGAGCGCGTCACGCCGACGCCGACGTCGCCCACAACTCCTTCCCGCAACAACGGCCAGCAGATGGCTTCGCCTTCCAAATTGCCGTCTGGCAAACGCGGAGCGAAGCGAGGAGCAGGAAGAGCGGCATGGGGCGATCATGTTCAGGCACACGCTATACTGGGTGCGGGAGTGTACGAGGAGGACGATGATGGGGCGGATTTCGTTGCCGCGGGTAGAGAGTGGGATGCCATGTATGCGCCCGGTGGTCCTGCTTCCGCTCCTGCTCCTGCTCCTCCTCCTCCTCCTCCTCCTCTGCAATCTCCTCGTAGAAGCGCTGCCAGCAGGCTGTTCCATCTGGCTCAAGGTTTGAGAAAGAGGACGGGGCATGCTGCTTCACCATCCATTGCGCAACATCGTGGCACACCGTCCGCTCATCGTGTCATCGACGATCCCGAACAAGCTGCACAGCAGCAGAGCAGTAGTCATGCGAGTCCCAGCTCCATCGTTGGGCAAGATGACTCGTTGGAGAAGGCTCGTGCCGACGACCCAGCAGCTTCCGCTCATCGTCGTCCGACATTCCTGCACGCGAGCAGCAGCAGCTTTGCAACGCTGGCGCAGGACGCATCAGCCAGCAGCGGGGCGGCGAGCGCGTCAGCGAGCACGAGACAGCCGAGTCAGCAGCAGCAGCAGCATTCAAATTCTCGGACGGAATTGTTGGGCACGGAAGCGGCGCATGCTGCTGCTGCTGATCGGAAAGAGAGCGGCACTGGACCTGCTGCTGGCCGTTGGAACAGCTTCAAGCGCGCTTTGATCCTTGCCAACGCCGTGGTGAGCAGCGCTTGCGTGTCGAGGCGGCAATCCGGTCACGCTCCGCTCCGCTCCCTCAGCGCTCGCCCACCCACGACTTACGCATGCCCACGCCCCCTCCCCTTTGCAACTCCTGCACAGCTCACGGCGTACTCTGTCACGCTTCTCGTCATGCTCATCCTGCTGTGGGGTCAAGTATTTGTCAATGGCGATGTCCTCATCGCCACGAATCACACGGCCATGGCGCGTGAGTAGTAGCAGTCGCAGTCGCAGTCGCAGTCGCAGTCACAGTCACAGTCGCCAAGCCCTCTCCACGAGCAAAAGTGTATTCCAGCGAGCTGCTTGCGCTCGCAGCAGCAGCCCGCAAGTGTTTCGCCCATTCTCGGACTGATCATTCCTCTCTGTCGCATCGCAGTCGCAACAGCCGCAATGTGCTTGAGCTGCGCAACCGCACTCATAGGCTGGCTCGGCATCTTCCTCAACAATCGTCTCTTTCTCACCATCTACAACTTTCTGTTTTGGCCCAGCCTGGCATTGATAGCCGCGCCAGCATACCTGACGTATAGGAAGCGCGAATTCAATCTCGAGGGCAAACTCAATCAGCTCTGGTCCAGGCAACTTTCCAACGCCGAGCGTCTGCTCATTCAGCACGCGTTCGACTGTTGCGGATACTTTGGACCCTACGTCCTCGCTGCTGCCGATGGTCAACGCTGCTTCTCTAGGAGCCTCAAGGACGGTTGCAAAGCTTCCTTGTTGCGATTCGAGAGGGACGCTTTGCATACGATCTACTCGATCGCTTTCGCCATCGGTGGCGTTCACATCCTGATCATCACCGCCGCAATCCTCTGCGCGGACCATGTGACCTACATGTTCGGCAAAGGCATCACCCCCTTGCAGTCATATCCTACCCACGAATCGCTCCATGTGAGTCTTGACCCGGGACGAGTCGGGAGCGTTTGCGTGTGGAGGAGGAGGGATGAGCGCGAGCTGATTTTTGCGGATCGCTGCGAATCTACTGCAGGTCGCACCGTCTAGCCGATCACGTGCTCGGCGACGTCCATTTTTTCCACTTGTCCTCAGAGCGCCGCTCCGTCCTTTTGGCAAATGAAAAAGACGCGCGCACGACATTGGAGCACACGGCCTGTCTGTTGCACGTACACGAGAGGGCTATGTGAGTTCTCTCTGATGGTGATCGTCGAGTGGGCCGGCAAGTCGGCCCCTTCATCGATCGCCTGGCGCGTCACAATGACAAGTCACATCGATGACCTTTTAAGCGGCACCTCGGCCCAGCGTCGACATGATGTGGAGCAGTGGCAGGCTTCGCGACGTGTCTTTGACCACAGCCGCTTCCGGAGTGCTGTTGCATAGCCTCGCAAGATAAATGTTGTTGCGCTGCGCAGACGAGCTATCAAGGACCGCTCGTTGAGCGCGCGCGCGCACGTCATATCGAGCGCTTCGGCGTGCGAATCGTCCGGACACGCAATAGGATGCGCGTGCGCAGGTGGAAATTGGCGGCGGAATGTACGGACGCGGACGCGGACTGCTTGCGACGGATCGACGCGCGGCGTATTCGTGGACCGTCGCCGCTCGCATCGAAGTGATGCTTGGAAAAGGGATGCCGTCGAATGGGGGCGCCCGCCACATCAGCTTATTCAGGCCGGTAAGACCGAGCATTCTTTCAATATGCCTGGCGTATCAGCCTCACCGTCCGACGTGACGTCTAGGCAAAATCGCAATGCACGGCGTTGGGGAGGCAGCGCGAGCTTTGACATGCCGACATGGACCAAATCGTACACACTTTGTGCGTGTATATGGTGCGCCAAGTCTCTTGGACAATGAATTGGACGTCTGCGTACAGTGCCTGACCATCCGCGGGCAGTCCGTCTCCGATGCCGAGGAACAAAGCGACTGCACACTACAAAAGGGGGCACAAATCTGTCTCGGAGGCGAGATCTGGCCCTGACCACCAGCAAAACTGCTCGTCTCTTCCTAGCCTTTTTTCCCTTTCGCACCCTTTCAAACGATGTTCACCCTCATACGAACCCTCGCCATCTTGACGTTTCCCTTAGCAGCAATCGTCAGCGCTGCACCCAAGCCTCAGGCGTGGTCGAGCTCGCGCGCCGAGGTAGCAAAGACTTTGCGGGATCACATCGATTCAGCGTTGGGTGGGGAGCTGAGCGACCTGCAAGCGATTTGGCTCGGCCAGCTTCAAAAGAAGTGAGTAGCCAAGACGAGAGCTCACGTGGCGTGCGCACCTCGCGCTAATCACGCCCTTGCGCTGTGTGCATCTCTTTAGACAGCCCTTTACGCCGTACGCGTCCGACGCACTCACGAACACACTGCAAAAGATTCCAGACGAGCTCGGCGAGAATAGCTGGTTCACCTTCAACGCAGCCACGGCTATGAAAGTGCTGAACGATTGGGACACGACGGGTTATCAGACCTTTGCCATCGAGATGACCAAGCAGAGCTTACTGGCCAGCGCCCGCGAGGCGAAGGTGTCGACGACGGTGCACGATGCCGTGGAAAATATCCGAAAGAGCTGGGCTGGGGCTTGCAATGCTCTAGGCACGCTAGTGTGGGTAGACCCACGTCTGCTTTCACTGTGATCTGCGACTGATCCTGCTCGCACACCTGCCATACCTTATATTCAGCGATCCTTTTGCCCCCGTCACCACATCTTTCATCAACAGCTGCGTAGAGCTGAGTGAAGCGCTCAAGGGAGTGAGCAGCGCCTATGCTCGACCCTAGCGCCTGGTGGGACGTGTCTCGGGACGACATCACACACTCGACAGTCGATCGTTGCAAAATAGCCCTGCTCGCCGTTTTGACTTGTTACGCTCTCACGCTGAACACTGTATGCTTCAAAGTGGTAGCATCAAAGCCAATGACGCGCAGTGCATTCCTTGGCGAATTGCGTTCTGCCCGCGCGGGAGTTTGTGCGCGTCGTGCGATCTGCCTGCAGCCTGGACGCCTAGTACTGTTCGTGAAAGTCTCGACGCAGCCAATCACTGAATGATCATCCAGCTTCTTTCCACCGCAAGGCGTCGCAAGTCAAGTACGGTAGTGCAAGATTGGGCTATCTTTCTCCTTTACGAAATCAAAGCGTCGTTGCACACTGCGCAAATTGTCACGCCTACGCTCGTGGCTGCACGAGCTCGACTTTCGAATACGAAGGGAACGGCGTGCAGCGGTCTACGGAGTCGACTCTTGATTCTTGGCGTCTCGAGTCTGCCACTACTCGCAGAGCTGTGCCCGGCCCGCAGCCGCTTGGCAAATGAGCGCAGCGCGGCGTACACGAGTCTACGCAGACCAACTTGGACTCAGGTACATTGTACAAGCATGAGTGAGCTGAAAAAAAGATGCGATCTTGCACCTAGATGGCGGTCGGTTGACAACGTCAAGAGGACACGATCGGATACGACGGAGCAAGAGTGCAGAGTCGAGCGAAATAGATACGCAGCGGCATATCACATGCCATATTGCCGTGCTGCGCCCGCACAAATGGCCATTGCACGCTGCTTTCGAGGCGACGCTAAGCCCATGCCGGCCCTGCGACTGATGAATGGGATGCCGTCGCTCTGCCCTTACGTAGCGCATCCGACAAGACGCAATGAGTAGCCGAATAGCCCAAATAAGCATCAAATGTCTCTGTCGCCCAAATGCGGCGTCGACAATCACTGCGAAAGGTCCGCGGAGCTCGCTGGCGGATGGGGAGCAAAGCCGGCAGCAAAGGACGTACAAAAAGATGCAGCTGGAAAACGCTCTTACTCATCTCTGACCAATTGTCATTCCTGCCCTCCATAGCTCAGCCGAAAAGATGTTCTCGCTCATCCCACTGGTGCTGATATGGGCACTCGTTCTCGCCACGGTAGTACGCACTACCCCTCATCCTGAAGTGGGCCCGCAGCCTGCAGTGGACAAGTCAGACGACGAGATCACCAAGGATCTCAAGGGCTACGTCTCGTCAGCATTGGGCATTGACCTGGCCCGGTGGCAAGGAGCATGGAGCTATCAACTGACCTTCAAGTGCGTATGCGAGGGACTTCTGGGAGCCACACGCGCGCGTGCAGGCTGCTGACACTCACCTTGTTGTCTGCCCTCGTCCAGCCAAACTCTTGACACAGAGGCGCCAAATGGCCTCCTCGACACTCTGAACGCCATCACGACCGAGCTGGAGACCTACAAATCCTACTCGTTGCACGGATCCGCAACGGCTGAAGTGATTGGCGCGTTCGACACGTCGGGCTACATGTCTTTTGCAGGGGAATTGACGCAAAAGGACAAGTTGTACAATGCCAATCAACGAGGCCTTTGGCAGGTCGTAAGAGGTGGTGTCACTACGGCTAAGAACGCTTGGAAATCCGCCTGCCAAGCCATCATGAGTCGCATGTGAGTCGTGATTGGTGTCAGGCCTTACATCTTCTCTGCAGTGAGCTGACGATGACATGCCTTGATGACCTCAGGGCGTCCGACGATCCAAAACACAAGCAGCTTCATCATGGGTGTCTGTACATTGATGGGCGGCTCGGGGTCGTGGAGGTCGCATACTAATGGCGAGAGATTGGTTTCGACATCGCGTAGTTTCGCACGTCGAGCATGGGCACGAAGCGTCGTCGTGCGAATCAAGTGCTACACCTTCACTTTGTCGCTTGTCCTCTAATCTATAGCGCCAAAATTGATGGCAATTAACAAGACCGAACATTCCTGCGGTCAGCTCTTGTTTTTCAACGCAGTTTTGTGTCGGCTGGTGCCTAATGGCAGCTCTCAGCCGATATTGTGTTGAGCTCCCACTTGTCGCCCCTCTGCTACAGAGGGATAATGGTGGAACGTTGAAGGTGCATGCATGTGATATTAGTGTACGTACATGCATAAATGCTTGTGCGACGCCCTTCCCCTCACACCTTCGAAGCACCAAGGCAAAGCATTGTATCAGAACACCCATGTCGCTACAAGACCTCGCTATTGCTCTCCCTCATTGAGCATTGCACAGCCTGCAGTCCTCGTAATCGCTCCAATATCCTCGCAGCGGTCCCGCTGTGTCGCTCTCCTCCAAAATGCACATCACGAAAACACGCCTCGCTTGCGCTACGCTTTTCATGACTACCTTCGTCTGCGCTGTTCCTCGGCCGAGGCATTTTTCCTTCAATGGACAACCACGGGGCACGTCGCAAGATGGTATTGCAAAGGTCCTCGAGACTTGCATCGATGGGGCTCTGGGTGTTGAATTCGCAAAAGTGGCCGGAATTTGGAGCTACGAGCTGAAGACCAAGTGAGTCCGAGCCGACCTCAGGGTATGATGGGCAAGGACATTTCTGCGGCTGGTCAAGTCTTACGAACATCCGAGCTTTATCCTTTCGGTATCATGCAGCGAAACCTTCACTCCGATGTCTTCTATGCCACTATTGGAGACCTTGCAGCGGATTTCGACCGAGCTCAACGATCAGCAGGATTTCAGACTCAAGGGATCATTAGGATGGGATTTGGTGGGCCAACTGAACACTCTCGGCTACAAGTCCTTCGAGGTCGACATGACCCAAGACGACAAGTACGCCAACGCGAGAGATCGGGCTATCTTGAGTGGAGTTTTTGACGCAGTCAGAGAGATCAAGGATGCATGGAAGAGTGTATGCTCCGCCTTATCTTCACGCATGTGAGTAATTTCTTGGTCATGGCGACAGCGATGGACTAAGCCTCCTCTTCGTTTCGGCTATTCAGCGAGGCAACGGACCTGAATCAGCTCTTGGGCTTCAGTTGTGAGGATATTGCAGCTCATCTACAAGCGGTGATGGATTTCTACTACAAAAGATGAGCCTGGGTCCACCTAGATAGTGAGCGCGACACGGCCGTCGAATGAGCCCGAATTATTTGATGAAGACACATGCTCTGACGAACCTTTGATTACTCCTCAAAGGGACCAAGTCAATCACCGTTTTACGCGAGCACTTTCGTCTTTATTGAAGCGTGTTTATCTTGCGATTGGGGGGCTCTCTCTATTCATGGACCGATCGTTACCGTGATCCAGGGGCTTAGTCACGCGAGCAGGTTCTTTCGAGCTCTTTGGCCTTGACGTCATTGACTTTGTGTGTACATTTTACCTTGATTGACGAGAGGCGTGTTTTATGGCGCTTCGACTGTGATCGAGATGACTGAGAGCCAGGTTGGCACTGGTTCTTACATTCTCCTTCGATTGCTTGACTCAGCTAAGAAGCATCTACTCTCCCTACAGGGAACTGCGCTGTGCATTTGAAGCCCATCGCTACCCTGTCTTTGAAGACATGTATCTCTCTGACGACCTTTTGTTTTTTTTTTTGCGCAGCACGACCCTTGCCATTGCATTGTCACTTTGCTCCCGACTCGATCCTTGCCTTCGCTTCGACCCTTCAATTTTGGCCAGCGCAGCAGCATTGAAGCACGCTGCCGTCTATCTCTCTCCCTTGAGACTGCCTCCAGGATTACTGCCATTGCGTCGCTTCGTTGGCGTCCTTCTGTCACCATGTTTTCGCTTTTGGGCGGGGTCTTTTTCACCCTGCTGATGGTGGCAACAGACATTGCGCGTGCGAATCCATACCCGTACGGCTTCACCGACATGTCCATCCGTGAGTTTGTCGGCGTGGCTCATCGCGCGCAACGACTGATGAGATGTCCTCTGTGACACGTTGACCCGAGTTCAGTCGTGCTGTACGACTCTTCGGATGAGCCGACCTGTCGAGGTCTCGTGGCAGCTCACGATTGTTGGGTTGCAGAATGCTTCAAACAGTCAGGCGGTGGTCACGCTGCCTTTGACGCTCTCATCGAATCTGATCGACCTGGAATCGCCTGGGCGGAATGCAGCAAGTAAGTGGCAAAGCTGAAATTTCTTTGCTTTCGAGAAACGATTGTTGAGCTGTCAACCCTGCTCTCGACCAGTGCCATATCGGACTGGACCGCGTCAGTGAGTCGCTGTGGCAGTATAAATTCTACTGCGTTGGATGAGCTCTTTCTGACGAGCTGAACAAAAATGGAAAGGTGACGACTGCCATTGGTGTCCAGAAAGTGAGCGACGGATGATGGACGAGTCCGGCGGGCCAGATTCGAGTGGTTGCTGTTCCACGCGCAAGCATAGCCCACCAGTATGTGGAGGGAGCTCAACTCGTCCCGAAAGCACAGGACTTGCGCAATTGATGATAATCGATCAAGCTACGTGCTGCAGGTACTTCGGAACCAGCATCTTGCAGTGGGTCGTCTCCCGTGCAGCGCGCAGGCCACGCTGATGGAGACAAGAGCTGATTTCGAAGTGGGTACAAGGCTGTGACTGGTTGCGCCGTCGAGAAAAGTTAACAACTGAAAAGATTCGACCGATGCGACGGGCTAGCCCAGTAGCGAAGGGTCGAAGTGCAGAACAGGAACATCGCCAAGCCAGCGGCATGAGTGACCCGCTTGCTCGCCAAGAGCATTCTGCGCAGCCTCCGGCAAGCGCACGCCGGCCATGCGGCGCTGCTGCCAGGAAGGTGCCCCTCCCATCAGGTGCTCTGCTGCTATGGATAGCGAAATGATCTGCTCACGCCTACCTAAAGTCTTGCTTTGTGTGACCGAGCTGTCTAGCCATCCGCAACGACATCCAATAATCCTTTCGAGCACCGCAGAACCGATCCGCCCTTTCGAGCACCATGAAGTCCTCCAACCTCTGTGCACTTCTTGTGGCTATGACCGCGCTTCCATGCAGCAAGTCGATCAGCATTTTGCCGAGGGACGGGTACCCTGATGGATTCACTGCCAAGTCAATACGTGAGTATCGCGCTCTCGTTCTTCTTTGGCTGTGGAGAGCTAAAGGACTCTTCCCTGCCTCAGTCATATCGACCGCCTCCGCCAACAATCAGGACTGTGTGGGCGATCGCGCTTACAGTTGTTGGACCTACACATGCTTCGAAAAGTCTGGCGCTCGCTCGCAAATCAGTGATTTGCAGGCATCCGGTGCCGGTTCGTGGGCAGAGTGCAGCAGGTGAGTCGTTCGGCGGATCGAAACGAATGCAATGCCGGCGTCTCATCTGTATGCTTGTGCTGCACAGCCCCACCGATGACTGGACACGGACTGTGAGTGCAGCGTGCAATGACACCCAGATGACGTTACTTCGAACCGAACGCTCGCTACCATACTTTGTATAGGTGCAGCAGTCTTTGGGATTTCCCAAGATCAGAGATAATTGAGGCGGAAAGACGTGTAGGGCTCCGCTACAAGGTCCACTACACACTTGCAGAGCGAGAAGCCAGAAATCAGACATTTGGATAAGAATCTTACAGTTGAAAAATGGTGAAGGTGATGGTGCTAGTGGTAAAGGCAGCGAGCGGGGTCGGTGCAGGCGGCTAGCGAATCACACCGCCTCGAATCAAGGGCCTTCTATATATATATCCATTCAACGCGGCCGATTTAGCGTCCCCATGCATGCATGATGCTCTTCTGGGCGTCTTCTTAGCTCGAATTTCGAGGTTCGTGATGAACAGCAGGATCCGTTCTGTCACTCTGCTGAATGCTGGCTCGTGACTGCTGGCTTGCAGCCGCGTGCGTCTTTGCATCACATGCATGCCCCCCCC
>NW_020290155.1:8114-22837 GCF_003144195.1 Ceraceosorus guamensis | reverse complement strand
CCCCCCCCTCTTGCCTTTTCCCTTCGCAATTTGTGACGTTCCTTGTATGTTCCCCTAGGTGAAGGGCGACGGGGAAGCAAGGCAAGGCAAGGTAAGGCAAGGCAAGGCAAGGCGATGCTTTCTTTTCTTTTTCTTTTTCCCAATCTTTGGGCCTTTTTTCTTCTTCTTCTTTCTCGACATGCGAGAGGCGCACAACAAGCCGAGCGAGGCGCCCCGGGAGTTTGAGCGGGCGGGGGGAAATTCTTTGGGGCCTTTCTTCGCACTTGTTGGCTGAGCTGAACAGACAGCGAGAAGGACGCAAGCGCAGGCAACGGGTAGAAAGCGCACGGGGCAAGCAACCAGTCGATCCAATTCGCGATTCTGAGGATTCTGCATCGAGGTCTCTTTGGCGCTTTGGCTCGAGATGGCTATCTGAAGGGAAAAGAGTACACGAAAGTTACACGTGGAGACTGAGATGGATTGGGGTTTGAGAGATGTATGGCATGGTTGGACAGATGGGATGGATGGATGGATGGATGGATGGATCGAAGAGGTCGGGAAGACATGGAACGACTCGAGGCTCGACAGGTGGAGTCCGCTTGGCGGGCGGACACGGAGGCATGGCGACTGGGAAGCAGGATAGCAGGAGCGAAGCGTAGCTGAGTTCGAGCCGTGCTGAATCGTGTGCAGAGTGTCGAGCGTGCATCAGCGATAGTTTCGGTTCGAGTCGAGTGACGAGCTTTCTTGGGAGTTGCTGCTTCTGCTCGCTGTGTTGTGGATTGGACGTCAGAAATGGGGAGATTCTCCCGCTTGGCGCGAGCTGGCAGGAGCTGCCTTTTGACCCTTGCGCCTCTTTTCCTCGGACATCGCGCCTCGCGTAAAGGAGAAAAAAATCCGCTCTCCATTCTGTCAGGTCCGATCTGATGAGGAGCCCAGGGCGTAGTCGATGTGTAGCCGGCTGCATCACACACGTGTCAGATTGTCATCTTCCTTGCGCGCCCTTTGCCGGTCATCGCGACACGTAGCTACCCTCAGGAAGTCAAGTCGAGCAGGGAGTTGGCGATGCGCTGAGAGGGCGAGGAGGTCCAACTCAGAAGATCCTCCTCACTAGGAGCCCAGCTAGCAAAAGGCAGACGAAACCGATGGCCCTGTCCAGCTGAGCCACTCTAGCTTCTGAAGGAGACGGTGTTCGCGGTGCTGGTACGGGCTCGCGAGCTGCCGGATCTACCGCTGCTGTTCCAGCTTCCACTACCGTCGCTTCTCCTGATGCTCCCCAAATCAACGTTGCTTCTCCGACGTTGCGCTGCGCAGCATCTGTGGCGTGCGATGCGGGTGCCGTATCGACGCGCGCTTCTCGACGACGAGTGAGCGTCGGTGAGTCAGAGGCAGAGCTCGCCGCTCTATTCGCTGCAGCGCGGTCCATCTCCGTGCGACTGAGTCGAAGTTGGTCTTGGACGACAGTGGATGATATCATCGTGGGTGATTCTTGATTTGCCAGAGCGTGCATGGGAGGTGAGTCGGTCTGCTGGTCTGCAGCTGCGGCTGTACCTGCCTCTGTTGGCTCAGCTACGACTTGCGACTGCTTATTCACTTGCAGCGTAGAAGCATTCGTGCTACGCTCCTCCTCCTCCTCCTCCTCGCCCTCCTCTTGCTGTTGCTTTGCTGGCGGCGGCGCTTCCTCTCGAACGTGTAAACCTTCTGGCAGACATTCCACCTTTCTATCCTCCTCTCTCGTCTCTGGCAGCAGCTCCGCATTCTTCTTTGCGCAGACGTGACAAGTCCAATCCCTCGAAGCCTTTGCCATTCTCTCCCTCTCTTGACCATCCACATCCAACGCGCCCACACCCACCGCCGCCTCCTTCTTGGCATTCATGAATGCTTGCACGCCCAACAAGGCAGTTCTGATGCCCCAAGCAGGCGCCCAACACTCTTCGTGGAAACCTGTAAACGTCAAGCAGATCTTTTTGCCCGTCTCCCAGCGACCATTGGGTGTGAGCAGGATGACGCTTGGAGGTCTGAAGGGATACTCTACCGGAAGAATGATTCGTCCGTGATAGATGCCTTGCTCGAACTCTGTGCCTCGCGCTCCCCTCAATGTAAAGTGCCACTCGAACAGATTGTCCTCCAATGGCGCCGCAGTGTACTCGGTCGACGCATCGCTGCACATCTCTCGCGCTTCGGATAGGATGCGCTTGATGGACGATGATTTCTTGTTGACCGAGGGGGCCGAGGAGAAGGAGGAGGAGGATGACATGTTGGGCTGCCCTGTGAGCGTAATGCAAGGCTGGGCTGAGTGCGCCGTGCTGGGGGTGTTGGGAGAAGGCAAGATGGGGCGCGGTGGATGGAGTGATGTGGCAGGGCTGTGCGGCTGTGCGGCTGGCTGGCTGGCTGGCTGGCTGGCTGCTAAGCAATCGTGGATGCCCATCGATCGCCTCTGTCGCAAGCTGCCCACTCGAGAGACAAGTCGCAGCCGCTCGTGCGCTTTGTGCAAATGCGTGTGTTGAATGCAAGTGAATACATGCACTTAGCTTTGGCGCTTCTGAAAGGATGCGATGGTGGTGGTGGTGGATGTGCAGGCACGAGCGGTAAAGTTGGGAAATGCGACCAGCAAATGCAAATGCAAATGCAAATGCAAATGCAAATGCACATGGACCCGCGATTTCGCAGATGCACGGACGATCGATCAAGGCGACTCACAATCAAGTCAAATCGTGCGCGGGCAGATGGGACCGCACCGCACCGCCTTGCTCGATCGGTTGTTGTTGCAGGCACGCGAGGCAGGCACGCTCGCACGCAGCCAACCAGCCAGCGTCCCCTTCCACGTCACCTCCCATCACCTTGCCCCTCACCGACTTTCATCACAACGCCATCGGGCCGGCGCCGGGGCGGAGGCGGAGGCGTCGGTGTCACTTTGTCATTTACTCCTTCTTCATACCGCGACTGCACTCTTCACTGGCCCGTATTCGTGCTGCTGCAGATCGATTGCACAAGGACGGCGCCACGACGAGACGATGTGACCCCCTCACGACTGTGACTGTGATTGTACATGCGTGCTGTTCGCTGCTGCACGGCTCGTGCCCGCTCGGCGAGTCGCTTCGCATGAATGAAGAGTGTGGCTACCGGTACACGTACAACAAGAGTTCTAGTCGACGCGGTGCGAGAGTAAGCATCGCCTTCATTTCCATGTGCCAGCCCGCTACCACTTGGGCGTTACTGAGCGAAAACATCGACGGACCGCATCACTGCGCCATCAGCTCCTCGGCCAGCCGCAAGTTACCCTTTGCCTGCTTGATCAGGATCAAAATGTCTCTCCTGCCAATCCCATACTCGTTGCTCCATCTCGCAATCCTTCTCTCCATCCTGCCCCGCGCCTTGTTCACATCGCACTCGTCGCCCAAGACAGGCATGACCTGCGCAATCATCTCGAAGGCGTAATCCTTCTTGAACGCTTGCACCTCCCTCATGAATTCTGCTCGAGCTTCCGCCTCCTCCTTCTCCTCCTCCGGACCTCTTCTGCGCTTCGCGCGTCTTTCCGCTCTTGGAGACTCTTCCGATGCGGATCGCGAAAGCTCCGCAGATGATCTCTCCCTCCACTCTTCCACCTCTTGCCTCTTCTCTGGGCTAATGGCGCCCTCGCGACCGCCATCATCTTCTTCTGTCCGGGCCAACTTTCTCTTCTTGATCAAAGCAGCGGTGTGTGGCGCTCTTTGCTCCTCCTGAATCGGCGTATGCACCAAAAGGCCATCGTCACGCATCGCGGCGCGCCTAGGCAACACGGAAGATCCTGCTTTCGCTTCCTGCGCACCTGTCGCCGTCGTATGTCGAGGCTGTCGAGGTGCTCGCGAAGTAGACGCCGTCTGCGCCTCCACTAGTACAGCTGGTACGCTCCGTCTTGGCACCCTAGCGGCACGAGCGGCGATCTCATCGCTATCCTCCAGGCGCAGGGGCTGGCTAGGACCGACCGCAATGCTAGCGTACGTCCGGCCAGATAGCTCCTTGGGTGTAGCCGTGATAGCCGGCATCATCACGGCTACTTGTGGTGAGCTGGTCGGCAACATGTTCGTCTTGCCCTGGGTAGGTGTAGGGGAGGTTATCCCAGCCAAGAAATTCGGGACCTGATTCTCGGCCGAGGCTTCGTCTCGCATCGATGCTTTGGCTCGATGGTGCACAGCTCGCTGCGATGTATCGGGTACCCTAGATCCGGCTTCGTAGTCCTGCAGCTGCGATTCAGGATCCCGATCTGAGTGAAGCAGTGATGTAGAGGAAATCTCAACAACAGGACCCAGCTGCTCAGACACCAGCGCCTCGTCTTCGGCAGCCGCTAGAGAGGACGACGTTGCCTGCTGCTTTTCGATTACATTGTTGCGAATCTGCCCCGGCTCTGTGATCGTCCGCGCTTTCTCTTGGCTTTTGCTGGGACTGCTCTGACTGCGCAGCTGGTCGATTTCTTCATCTTCGTCCTCATCTTCATGCTTCTGCTCCTCGTCTCCCTGACGCCCCTCCTCCTCTTCATTCTCCTCCTCCGCTTCCTCCATCCCCTGCTCGTCCTCCTCTTCCTCGTCGGTGCTACCAGAAGGCGCCGTCTGGAATTGGGTCGCCTGAAAGATTAGGGTCTCAGTCGCCGCAGACCTGTAGTGCGCTCCGTTCTTGTCGTGATGTGCTCGCCACTCGTGGACCGAATGCGCTGGAAACTGCGTGCGGCCCGAGAAACGACAAGTCGAGTGCGCAGTAAGTCTTTTGCTGCTGTCGATTTGGCTACGCTGACAGCTCACAGCATGCTCACCTGTTCATGAAGCTCCGTCCAGAGCCTTGCAGGAGGTTTGAGGGAAGGCAATTCTGCTCGCTCTGCTTCGTCGAGATCCAGACCGCCGCTGCCCTGCAATTCACCAACGAAAAGAGCTGCTAGCCGTTCCACCAAGTATTTTTTCTCCGATTCGGTGAATCTGGCAGGGGCGGCGGCGGCAGCAAGTTCGGCGCGACTCGATCCCGATTGTTCAGCGGCATGAGGTTGCGCTTGCAGTGGAGACTGTTGCGCATTAGCTTGCTCGACCAGCGCAAGTCGCTCATTTGCCGTTTCTGACGCTTGCGCGGCTCTTGTTCGCGCTGGAGATGGCTGCGTCGGTTGAGTCGACTGCACAATCTCGTCTTCTTCATCGGCAGCGCTAGAAGGAGGCTGCAAGACGCCACGAACATGACCGCTATCAGCTTGCCTTGCAGAAGACGTGCTAGACAAACCGTGCGTCTTCATCACCGTCTCTGCCCTCGACCTCGCTTCCGGTCCTGCTCGCTGTCTGGCTTCTTCGGAAGAAGTGTAGAGCTTGTATACCGAACCGGCGTAATTGTTGTTCCTGAACAAATTGTCCCTCAAGTGTGTCTGATAGGAAGCTGAGGAGTGCCCTCCGTACTTGTTCTCCAACTCTATGCACACTTGCAGACCGCCCCACTTTTCGTGCGTCACCAACAGATGCTCGATGATTTTCGATCGGTCGTCGCGAGTGTAGGGAGCTCGGCTAAGGGACAGCGGCGTGCAAGGAGCAAAGTCAATAGCACGAATGCTGGCGCATGCATGCTGCTCTCTCTGTGCTCACCCAACGATAGGCCTCTTCTTGTGCACAGACTGGCCAGTGCCGATGTTGACCGCATGTGAGCTCGACCGTTCATTGTGTGCGATGCTGCCGTTCCTCTGCTCCAAGGCCATCTCAGCCTCCCTTTTCGCCTCGATCTTTTCCAGTCGAATCCGCTTGCGTTCCATGATGGCGATGGGGTTGTACGCTCCATCAGCCACATCCAGCAATTTTTTCGCCTCGACGCACTCCTCGATCCAAGCTGGCGCGACGACTTGAATGGGCGGGGTGTAAGCCTGGGCGGCGTGGAGCGTCTGTCGAGCCTTGACGGGCTGTTCCAAGTCAAAGATGGCCACTCGACACCCGTCCAATCCTTGCTCTACCCTGCCACCATTACGCTTCACCAGGCTTGCCAAGCGCGACCTCTGTGCCGCTTCCATGTTGCGCGGAATGTGTATGCGCAGTGGCACGCCTTCTACGGCGAAGATGCCTCCTCGTTGACCGCTCGAGCTCGAGCTCGCATCGCCAGGCTTGTCGGCATCTCGAAAAGTGAGCGCTGGCGATGCAAGGACCGGCATGACAGGCACAAAGACTCCAGTCGAAGGATGGCTCGTTGCGTTGCGTATATGCTAGGAGCGCGAGGACGGCGGAGCCAACGGTGGAGAAGCAAACTCTCCGTGTCTGGACGGAAGAGATGCTAAGCTGACGCTTGGTGATGGAGCGAATGTTGCAATTGCTACGTAACACCTCAGATACCCAGTCTGGCGCAGCCCTCTGGCTGGAGGTGAAGTAGATGGTGAGGCCGTGTGAGAGTCAGAAGGAAGAAGATCGAGGCAGAATACGAGATGAACCACAAACCTCGCCTCTGTCATCTCCGTCCCTTGCTGATCGCGTCGACTGTGTTTCCTGATTGACCCGCTCGCTGTTGTCCATCGCCTGCTGCATCCGTGTCCATGCGCGGCCAAGCACAAAGTGCCACGCGACGCGTCGTGGCCCGCGGTAAACACGCGCGAGTGCGTGCAGCACAGCACGCACGCAGCCACTCGTGACTGTAGAGAACTTTCACTCTGACTCTCGTGCGCCGCTACCAGAATCAAAGCATTCACGTTTTGATTGAATTTCAGCAAAGTCGATCTCACTCACTCACAGTTCTGAGTCTGAGAGAATCATCACGAACGGGACCGCGTGCCCCATCGCTGCCTGACCGCACACCTGAATACCTTCCTTCAGAGCGATAGAGTTAGAGTTAGGGGCAGAGGCACGCACCGCATTCTTGCGTTGCGATTGTGCTGCGCTAGACCTAAAGAAGCATTCTACACTCAATGACTGCTTAGGATCTTGAGTGCGCAGGGCTGCAAGCACAAATCACGTGAACGTCATGTACGTGATGGCAGACACAAGTCACGCTTCTTTCACTTTCACGCTCAGCCAAGCGCATGAGCGTGCGCACACGTAGATGACGGATGACATTCGCAGTCAGAGGGCGAATCTTTCTTTTAGAGGGGGGAAAAAGAGGCCAAGGACCTTAATTTCGCAATGCAAGAGTCAGGCGAACGAAGAGTCGACCGACATTCCTCTACCAATCGGTGCCAGTCACCTTCTTGGCGGCGCTCTTGGCAGCATCGACAACGGGTTGAAGCTTTGTCGCAGCTCCCGTAGCTTCGTATCCGAATCCATCGAGCCACGGCGTGTCCTTGGTCCTTTCCTGCTCAAAGCTCTTGATAAAGTTCTCTTTCTCCATGGTCAAATCAATGTCGTCCAGTCCATTAAGCAGGCAGTGCCTCGTGAAGGAGTCGACGTGGAACTCGAAAGCCTTGTTGGAAGATTCAGGAAGAATCACCTGGTTCTGTTCAAGGTCCACAATCACCTCTTGCTTCGCTTTTGCTGCTTCCATCACCTCCTTGACCTCTTCGGGCTTCAGGATCGCCGCCACGATACCGTTTTTGGCCAGGTTGGTCTTGTGGATATCGGCGACGCTTGGCGCGATGACGGCCCGGATACCAAAGTCGAGCATGGCCCACGCAGCGTGTTCTCTCGATGATCCGCCTGTGATTGCGGAGAGATGACGACACGTCAGTCCAAAGCTCATCTTCATGCATAGCATGCGCACTCACAACCCCAATTCTCCCACGCCACCAGAATCTGCGCTTTGTTGAAAGGTGCTTGATTGAGCACAAAGTCGGCCAAAGGTTCGCCCGTCTTGACGTCGTACCTGGCGGGCCAGAAAAAGGCGGAGCCCAAACCCGAGCGCTTGATCGTCTTTAGGAACTGCGACACGAGCACAAGACACAAAAGGGCGACATTTAGCCGCATTCAATGCGCTTCTCGTCAACGCTTCATACTCACCTGCTTGGGAATGATCAGGTCAGTGTCCACATTCGCGCGGTCGATGGGGGCAGCAATACCCTTGACGACTGTAAACTTTTGCATTCCGCCACCTGCGGTAGCAGTCTGGGAGGCGGGCACATCTCTGATGGCATCCTCATCCGTATCGGCGGGCACCCTCTTGAGGGGAGCAGGTGGAGGAAGGGGCTTGTCGGTCAAGTAGCTCTTTGCATCTGTTATCTGAACATTGTATTCCGGCTTAGAGGCATCCTCTCCGACGCGCGTGCCATTTGTGAGCTTTCGAACGTCTGTGAGGTAGCCGGTGATGGCAGCCGCAGCAGCCATCGCAGGACTCATCAGGTGCGTCCTTCCACCAGCGCCCTGCCTGCCTTCGAAATTGCGGTTGGAAGTGGAGGCGCACCTCTCCCCGGGCTGCAGCTGATCGGGGTTCATGCCGAGACACATCGAGCAGCCAGCTTCTCTCCAATCGAAGCCTGCCGCTTGGAAGATCTTGTCTAGGCCTTCTGCTTCAGCTTGCTTCTTGACCAACCCTGAGCCGGGCACCAGCATGCAGTACAGTCCATCGGCCACTTTCTTGCCGTGCAGAATGGAAGCCGCTTGTCGAAGATCCTCGATGCGAGAATTGGTGCAAGAGCCGATGAATACCTTGTCGATCTTGATCTTGTCCAGCGGAGTGTTTGCTTCGAGACCCATGTATTCGAGAGCACGAGTCCAGGCTTTAGCTTGAGTCTCATTTTTGGCATTTTTGGGATCCGGTACGCTGCCAGTGATGGGAGCCACATCTTGAGGGCTGGTTCCCCAAGTGACGGTAGGGGGGATATCCGCTGCTTTGACCTGCACGTCAATGTCGTAGTGAGCGCCCTCATCGGATGGCAGCGACCTCCAGTAAGCCACAGCGGCATCCCACTCTGGACCTTGCTTTGGAGCCAAGGGTCTACCTTTGATGTACTCGTACGTGGTGTCGTCGGGGGCGATGATGCCCGCTCTGGCGCCTGCCTCGATGGACATGTTGCAGATGGACATGCGTGCCTCCATGCTCAGGCTGCGGATGGTGGAGCCGCAGAATTCGATGACAGCACCCGTACCACCTGCAGTGCCAATGATGCCGATGACGTGTAGGATAATGTCCTTGGAGTTGACGCCTGGACCCAGCTGGCCCTCGACCTGAACGCGCATGTTCTTTGCCTTTTTCTGCAGGATGGTTTGCGTAGCGAGCACATGTTCCACCTCGGATGTTCCGATGCCGAAAGCAAGGGCGCCAAAGGCACCGTGTGTGGAAGTGTGAGAATCTCCGCACACAATGGTGGCACCAGGCAGGGTGAAGCCTTGCTCTGGACCGATGATGTGCACGATGCCTTGCCTGGCGTCTGAGAGACCGAAAAAGGTGAGACCAAACTCCTTGACATTGTCCTCGAGCGTTACTACTTGGGTGCGAGAGTCGGCTTCCTCGACGAACGTCTTGCTGTCCTTGTACGACTTGCGCGAGACGGTGGGAATGTTGTGATCGACGGTGGCCAAGGTGCAGTCTGGTCGACGAACTTTTCGACCGGCATTCCTCAAGCCCTCGAACGCTGAGCGTGTGTGGGAAGAGCGAGGGGAAGGGGAGAGGTGATGTCACGTTGAGCAGCTGCTCTCCTCTCTCGCAGACGCCAATGCATGCTCACCTTGAGGAGAGGTCACCTCGTGCACCAGCTGTTTGGGATTGATTTGGACGATGTGCAGCTCGAGTCAGCTGACGCTGCTACCTCCACCGCCACCACCAGTCACTCACGTGGCGGTCGATGTAGAGGATGACTGTGCCATCCTCCGTCTTGTGAGCTACGTGAGCGTCGAAGCACTTGTCGTAGATGGTTCGAGGCGCAGCGGCCATCTTGTTTGCTTGCTCGTCTGACGATCCAATCACTCCTGCGATCTAGGCTTGGCTTGTATGCGCGGTGTTGCGATGAGTGTAATGCGCGTTGACGGCTGCGCGAATGGATGGATGGGTTGGTGGTAGTGAGTGTGAGTGTGGGGGAGAATCGATGATGTGATGCTGGCGATTTGAAGCTCGAAGCGTGAATGCGCGAATCGTGAGCAAAGTCAGTCAGTCCGTCGACTCAACTCGTCACTACGCATGGCATGGCTTGGCTCATGACTCGCCTCTACATCATCCGCGCTGACTGCTGCTGCCGTCGCTTTCCTGCATGGCTGCCCGCGCGCGCACGCGCTAGAAAATGCAGACCGGCCGCGTCGGAGCTCATCGGCCGATCCTGCCACATACAACTCGATCCAAACTCCCCGCCAAATCCGCTGCTCCTGGTTGGCTGCAAAAATTCGTGCTGGGGGCAGACTCGGGGGCGTGAGCGAGGTTGCGCGCGAGTCATCAGAGTCGGGAGTCGTGAGTGGAGAATCGCTCGATTCAGATTCAAGACTTGCACGCGCTATTTCATCGCCGTTTCGCAAGGGCAATCAACTCGTTCAGATTTGTGATTCAGATTACAAGTGGCCAGCACTCACACTCTTCTGACCGTGAATGCCGAGAAAGTTCATCACAGCTCACAATTCCCAGCACAATCCCAGGTGACAAAGACGCAACGTGGGTCCCTTCCCCACCCACCACGCATAGTCACGTGTACGATACACGATTGGACGCAATCTTGAATGTGAAACACGGGCTTTGAATGTCCATTGGATGACGGGAGTGATGACTTGTGATATCGTACATGTGCAGGAGTGATAGAGGTGATCAACGTTGGCCTCGTCATGACAAAGCGGGGAAAGAGCGAAAGAAGAGACTGTGCGCACAAACATGAGAATGTCCAAAAACTCCGGCACTGGGGGGCGCCGTGGAAGGAGGAACAGCGTACATCAAAGGTCCCCCCTGCCATCACACACGCAGCTGATATAGACTGCCCCCTTAACAGCATACCTTTGCTAGCGCTGGACATACGGTGCAGTGGGCAAGAGGCAAAACCAGAGGCCGATCTAGAGGGCCTGAGTGATCCTTTCAAGAGACTGAAAAGGGCGAGCAAAACTGTTTTTGTCAGTTCCAACACTCAAAGGTGCGACAGCGAGACAAGACATTTGACTCGCCTTGCCGTGCTCTTGCACTACTCGCTCGAATGCCATGGCCACATCCTGAAACAAATCCAATTCCGCTTGGTCAACCTTCAATTCAGGTATGGCAGAATCGTCATTGGCCAGGTGTTTCTTGAAGTGCTCCTCAAGCACGGACTGCATCTTCTCCTGAGTACGCTTCACGAAGAAATGCACATCGTCAATGCAGTCAGTGAAAGTGGAGGACACTTTGAGAATATCCTTCAATTCTATTTTCACCTGTAAGAGTGCGACGATGCCGTTCAGACGCGATGGTGTCAAATCTCTGGATGCACGAGAGGTGACGCACCATGGGCCAATTCGGGCCGAAAAGATTCGCCTTCTGATCCTTGTCGGACAATTGCTGCTTGATCCTGTCATGGGTCGGTGTGTGCCGTCTCGAAATCTGTGGCCACAAGGAGGAATGTTGGCTGCCCATTCTCAGCGTGGGCGATGGTAATGAGGCTCTAACAGGACTTACCGTGTACAAGTATAGGTACAGGAGCGACTCCAGATCATCGATGTAGCGATGGCATCGAAGGAAAGCTTGTTTGCGCGCCATCTTGAGGAGCGCACGTGCTTGGGCTAATTTGCCCGCAGCCAACTCCATTCTGCGATCGCTCCCGCTCATCTCCGCCTCGCGCTCCGCTGCTTCCAGCTCGGGCAGACACTCTTGGCAACTACGATATGCTCGCGCATGGTTCGCGTTGTCCAAAGCACAGAGTGGGAGGAAAAGATGGTTGGCTGAACGAGCATCGTCTTCCGCCAATTCCATCCATTCGTCTTCGTTCCTCTTTCGGCAAAGCGAGTCTGGTCCACGCAGGCGGGCAGTGCCAATGCGCATGTTGCCATGATCGGCAAGGACAAGCCTAGCGAGGCGTCCTTCGGCGCCCGGAAGCATCAGGATGTTGCCCTGGTTGAGGTCACGGTAATGCAAGCCAATTTGAGCATAGGCTGCGAGCTGCCGGACCAGCTGGCCAAATACTTGCGCAAGATCCGCTTCACTAGTGTCTTGCTGGATGGGCTGGCCCTTGTGCTGGACAAAAGCCAGCACATCGAGGCTCAGCTTGTTACCAGAAGAGTCTGCCCACGTGGTCCAGTCCACATCTTCCGTCATCGCACCCAACGGAGCCGGAGCGTCGACATCTCTCCAGCAATCGTTTTTCTCTTCCCTGAGCTTTATGAGACCGTCTTGTATGAGTTGCAGCATGTTGAGCTCGTGCCCTACCAGGCGATCAGGGCGCCACGACGCCTTGACAAAGAGTCGCTTATCGCCATCGAAGAGTCGCGACTGTCCACCTAGTGTCATCGAGGAAATGCTCTGCACAGCAGTAGAGGGATATAGAAAGATGACGGTTCTAGATCCAAGGACTGCCGGTCTAACAAGTGCCTCTGCGGGTGCGGCATCGTTCAACACCAATTCGCGAGTCTGCGTATTGCCCTTTGGGTGTGTGAGCTTCAGAGTGCTGGATCTGGGTGGATTCCAAGTTGGCAGCAAATGTTGATCTGCCAAACATAGCAGAACAACTCTGAGGATGTCGGCAAGGTCACCATCGTGATGGATGGACAATCCCCGCGTGACGGCATACCGGTTGGCTTCGAATCGCCACAGTCGGACTATGGGGCCACACCACGTGAGGATGTGAACGTGACGGGCGATGGGATGGGCAGAGAAGAGCATGCGCTGCAGCGCAGGAGATGGAGCAGGCGAGCGGGCGGACAGTCAGAGGATGAGTGTTTGGCATGCTTCTTTTCATCTTGACCGGGGAAGCGCAGCGCAACAGGAGACGACTTACCGCGTAGCCCGCGATCTGACCCATAATCTCGACTTTACCGTCGTCGCCACTTGCTAGCTTCACCTCGACAACAGTGAGAATCTGATTCCAATTGCAGCGCTTGTTGGTGGTGCAATCACCAATGCTAATGTCCGGTTTGATGGAATTCTCTGGCTTGGAGCTGACTGCGTTCTCGAAGTTGTGCCTGAGTCGCAGTGCCTTTGGGCTCCCCAGAGCGAGAAAGCATCGCAAGGGAGAGGAGGGAGGAGAGGGGAGGGGGGCAAAGAAGAGATGAGAAGAGTGAGTCGGTGCGGTGCGGTGCAGCACGGGACACCTGCTTTGGTAAGGCGATGCGATGCGATGTCAACCAATCAGACTTACAACACTCGTCCGACTCTGGACTACAGCAGAGCGCTGGGGAATTTGGGTGATATTTGAAGCTGCTGATGGACTATGCAAGCGATAGATCTCGGCAGATTGATTGAGGAAATGCGCCACCTTCTCTTCCAGATCGTGTTCTGTCTTGGACGTCTTGCATGCGCGCCTCAAATCTTCGAGCTCCGTTGCGAACCGATCATCCCTCATGCACGTGCTCAACTGCTCCTCAGCTTGCGGCGTCAATGAGAGGGACAAGTAGCGATCGTGATGCTTCCCCTTCATGGTGCTCCACAGCTGTTCAAAGATCCTTCGAGCAGTCGTATCGGCCATCTGGGAGCTTGCTGCTTCGCTAGCCTCATCCGGAGGTGTTGTGCGAACATCCTGCTTGCTTCGTCTGCTGCTGCTGCTGCTGGTGGTGGTGGTGGCGGTGGCGGTAGTGGTGGTGGTGGTGGTGGTGGTGGTGGTGGTGGTGCTGGGGGTAGTAGTAGTAGACGTGGTGCCGGTGCAGCCCAATGCTGCGTCGAGGCGCCTGGTGCGGAGCAGAGCCCCGCGTACTTCCGCTACTGCTTCAGTCCCTTCCTCGCCTTCTCCTACTCCTTCCCCGTCCAGTTTTCGCTTCTTGGTTGACACATTTGCTGTTGCTGTGAGAGATGTGGATGTGGATGAACCTGCAGACATCGCTGCGGCTGTAGCTTCTGCTGGAGGCTTCGCTGCTGCTCTTGCTTCTCCTTGAGCTGTGACCTCCATCCCTGGTCTGTTTTCAACGCTGCCGGCACCCGCAGCCGCACCCGCCGCCGCACCCGCACCCGCACTGACACTGATATCGAGACATTTGGCAATCCATGTCCAAATGTCACCAGCTTCTCTTCCATTTGGTGGCAGTCGCTTCAAACAGTTGCTCAAGTCTTGTCCTGCGCTAGTCGCATCGACGGAGACAAGCTCTGTCCGGACCAGGTGCAGAGGGGTCTGTGACATGGTGGCTGTATGCGGTGTGCGGTGTGCGGTGTGCGGTATGCCGCATGCTGTATGCTGTCAGCTGATTGAGTTCCCATGAGATTGTCAAGCGAGTCACGACACCACGATGGAGCGAAGGCCGAGTGGACGGAGGCAAGTGAAATGGAACCACAAATGTCAAGGAACGGTCTGTACTCGACTCACGACTCCAAACTCCAAAATCAGTCAGAGTCTTGAGTCAAGAGTCTTGAGTCGTGAGTTTTGAGTCTGAGTCTGAGTGGTGGATCAAAAAGGCGAATTCAAGATGCAAACTTGAATCTTGAATGACATCACTCTTCAAACAGATCTTGCATCAAAATCAAAATGTGAATGTCAATCGTGAATAATCAAGAATCTTAAAGGCCAGCTACGTGAACACTCTAATCACAATTTTGAATTGAATCATGAAGGATTGATTTTCGATGATGGGTTAAGCCGTCCATGCGACGAAGCGCGCGTCCCACGTCCCGCGTCCCGCGTCCCACGCCCCACGTCTCACGTGACGCAAGGTTGCTGTGTCTCCTCGGATGATCAAGAATTTTGAATCTGAATCAAGAATATCAAGTGATCAAAATCTTGAATCTTGAATCTTGAATCTTGAATCTTGAATCTT
>NW_020290155.1:0-8104 GCF_003144195.1 Ceraceosorus guamensis | reverse complement strand
AATCTTGAATCTTGAATCTTGAATCTTGAATCTTGAATCTTCAATAGTGAATCTTCAATGATCACAGATCGTTTTGAATTGCATTTCAAGACTCTTGATATCATTTACATTCTCCATTCAAGATTCACGATTTCCTTTTCTGACTGCTCGGTCCTAGTCAAAGGTCCAAAATCACACTTTCCAATCAAAGTAAAGACTCTTGAGGTCATATGCACATTCTTGATTCAGATTCTTGATTCGAAACTCACACTTGGCCTTTGAAGTTCAGTCTCCGTTACACAACTTTGAGTCTTGCGTATGGCTGTCAGCTATACGCGCTGAAAATCGGGAGCTGACGCTTTGACCAAACATTTTGGAGCACGACCATCATTCTCGATAGTCATTGAAGATCTTTGAACGAGACTGTTGATTGACGCACAGTACAATAGATACATTCAAAGTTATGGAACTACCCAACGCCGGTCCTTTCGTACCAAGCACAGGTACCCTTTGGTTGTGTTTCAACTTCAGAAGATAAGGATCACACTACTGACTCGTGTCGTATTGACATTATTCTCGTCTTGACTAGGCCTGATTAGTCTCAATAGGTCCCATGGCCCAGTCTGATAAATCATGGGTACATGCTATTGTACACACTACTTCCTCAATTTCTGGTGGCTCGTACTCGTGTTAAGATTATAGCCGACATTGCTCACTTTATGGTCGTTGAACGGGGACACTTCAGTCATCGAACTCAAGAGTGAAGTCCAAGTCTAGAGTGAGTCAAGAATTGCAAGTAAAAAGTGCACATCTTGAACCTCATTGGATTCAAGTATCACGTGGGGGCTTCACAGGGTTGGCGGGGGAAGCATCTGCGTCGGGCGCTGCTTCACCATTTGCGGCATCGTCGCGTCCATCTACCATCATCCTCTTGGGCTCGTGCTCGTGCTCGTCCGCTCGCATGGATCCCTTCCCACGGCTCTGCGCGCTCTCGAATACGAAGAATGCGACGCTGGTCAGCAGCGCGAAGCCCGCCAGCCCGACACCGCTGAAGAGGGCTCCGCGAAAACCTCTTAGCGTGTCGGTGCCTGCCCTATTGGTGTGCACTTCGACGGTGCCCGCTATCCCCAAGCCGATGCTGATACCATAATTGACCATGGTGGCGACCAGCGAGCCTGCCATTCCTTGATGCTCGACGGGCATTGCGTTGCTCAGAATCAACGTAGCAGAAGGGAAGCTGATGTCCATGCCCCACGGTGTCGTCAATGTGGCCACAAAGGTTTGAGCCCAGTAGATTTGATGAGCTGGTTTGAGTGCCATGAGCAGGTTGCCGCTCAGAAATCCGCACATGGACAGCATCATGAGCAGACTGGACTGCAGTCTGGTGATGAAGTAGAAGCAGAACATTGCTGCCGTCATGCCTGCCAAGCAAACGGGCGAGTTCTTGGCTGTGGCGAGCAAGGGCGAGTCGCCTTCGATGATTTGTTGAATCTGATACCTGTGGGTGTGTCGCCGTTCTTGGTCAGAGTCTTGCGCAGTGCCAGTACGCCGACGAAGCACTCACCAGTAATACATCCAGCTGCGATCGTCACGGAGCGCAGAGTAGCGTCGCGACTGTCAACAAATATGTTGCTGCAACACGCCAACCACATCCTCACTCACACTCCAAAGCTGGACCAGCCCGCACCGACACAGGCCAGCACAAAACTGGCTTCGCTCGAAAAGGTCCTCCAAGGCAGGATGGGATGAGCAACCTTGGTCTCTACGACGAGGAAAGCCGCGATGAGGGCTATGCCGACGACCAAAAACACAATGACGTAGCTGGTCTGCCAGCCCACAAGGGGTGCCTGATTCCAGGCCACGTTGAACAGACATAGGCCGAGGATACCGATGCTGGATCCGACCAGATCCAGCCTCTTGGCCGTTTCGCCAAAGTCGAGGCGCGGCACGGCATCGTGGTCTGCTGGGACGATGAAGGGAGAGCCGATTGCCAACGCGGCGCACACGATCGTGGTGAGCCAGTATGCCCAGGGCCACCAGGCTAGCTGCGCTACTAGACTGGAAAAGGTGGCGCCCAGAATGAAGCCGGTAGGAGCTGATCCGCCGTAGATGGCAAAGACGAGGGCTTTCCTCAATCCTGGTTTGTAAGTCCTTCCTAGGATCGCCAGAGCGTTCGGAAGCAGCAGACCTGGACCAATACCTTGCAGTGCGCGCAGAACATCGAACGGGATAGGAGAATGACGGTCGTAGGCGCACAGACCTGCTCCCAACGAGGCGACGGCGTACCATGTGAAGCCGACGACAAGAAGCCTGCGATGGCCGTAGACATCGCCAAGCCTACCTGATATCAATCTGATGCAGTGCAGTGCAGTGCGAGCGGGGGGGGGGGGAGGGGTGGGCGAATGGAAAGGAATAGGATGAGCAGTGTGCCGACAGCGGACGACGAGGTGATGCGAACGACTGACATGAACGTGCCGATGGTCAGCGAGTAGGCAGCCGGCATCCAACTCAGCTGACCGGGATCGCGCGTGCCCAATTGGGGACCGATGATGTGCAGCGGTGCGATGACCTGACCCAAGCCAGCCTGAGCCAGCAATTGTGTGGAGACGATCAAGCTGAGAAAGAGGATCTCGTGCAGCAGCGAGAATGGCGGTCTGCCCTCTGACAGCTGCGTCGCCAACGTCGACTTCATTGGCGGTGAGGCCCCGTGGGACGATGAGCTTGCGGGCGAAGGCATGCGCGTGGACGACATGCTGCTGTTTGCAAGCGCTGCGAAAAACGTGGGCGATGTCTCAAACAGACTCCACTCTGCATCAGCGCATCAGCGCATCGATGCGATCGAGTCGTCTCCGAGGCCTCGGAAGGCCGTGATGATGTCAAGCGCGCAATCGTCGTCGTCGTCGTCGTCGTCGTCGGTGGCCAGGCCTTGCAATGATCGATCACCAGCAAAGGTGCAACGCTCTCCTCCCCGCCAACGGACACGCAACGCAGATGAGAGAGGAGAAGTGCAGCGTATTGACGACCAATCAGAGGATCGCACGTGGGTCCCGAATCTTCGTCCCAAAGCTTCGTCTTGCTTGCCTTGTACGCGCACACGCACACGCACGCGTACGCACACGCACACGCAGTCGTGAGTCTTTGTTCTTTCGGGGAGGTCTTGCTTGTTGCGCTGGCTGCTGCGATTGGTGGTGGATAAGGGAGACAGCGATAAAGGCCGCGTTGCCATTCGTGACTTGGCGATCAACACTCCACCAAAAACTCCTCGCCCGGTTTTTAAGCTCTTATTTTTGTTGTGCAGCAGCAACGCTCGCCGAGGCTCAAACTGTGAGCGTGAATCGTGAATCGCGAATCTGAGTGTGAATCCGCGTTTGCCGCTGCGGTGACGCTGCAATGGAGCCACCACCACTCACCTCACGCCTGCGCCTGCGCGCCTACATGCAAGGATGCCGATTTGCTGCCGTGCGAAGGAAGGGTTGCTGTGTGTGTTCGGGTAAACCGTATGCAGCCGCGGCAGCACCGAAACGCGTGCTGTGGATTGGCGTGATTGACGAGACACGCGCGATCACATTCGAATCGGTGATTCGATGCCATGGCTATCGATTTCGGCGATAGCGACGACGATTGTTTCACCGTGAGGCGGCGGGGGATAAAGCTACAAAGCGTACCGCAATCATGAATCGACCGACAGTGGAGTGCGAGCGTGAGTGGCGTGAGTGGATGGATGCTGTCATGCTGTATCAACAGCAATCACACGTGCTGGGCTGGGGCTGGGGCTCGCATGCTGTGGACGCGTGCCTGTGCCTCTCTAATTGCTCGTTGACTCGCAAATGCAATCACGAAACACAGCCAAGAGCAACGCTGGAGCTTGCTTCGCACCTCTTCGTCGACGCCATCGAGCGCATCTTTGCTCTCCTCCGACTCCTCCTCCTCTCACCCATCAGCATGTATTCAGCCTCGACAGCTTGAGAGCCGAGCCAGCCCGAGCCGAACGGAGCCCAGTCCACTCCTCCCGCCCCATTCATCCACGCCCATGCAACATGCAACATGAGCAAGGCTCCCACCTCACTCAGCCCACCGGCGATTGGCGGCGTACAGAGCTCCGTTTCTCGACGGACCGAGCACGGGCAAGCAAGCACACTCGCACTCGCACTCGCACTCGCACCCTTTGCTGCTCGACGCACGCACGCACGCGCACACGGCTATATTGTACGGCCCCTTCCCGCACGGCCACCGACTCTCGCGCGTCTGTGCAATCACGAATGCAATGCCCGCTCGCCGCGACGTTTGGTTCCGCTCTTTCCGATCCGCAGGGCTTGCTGGACGCGTGCTGGATGCATGCAATCACGTGAATAGTCAAAGTGAGCATTAGGATGTGCAGAGCGAGTCACAGAACACATGGATGGGGGGAGATCTTTCAAACCTTGCGGTCGCTGCGATCAGGTCGTTGGTGTTCCATGTGCCATCACTTTCGACGGCTGTGCCTCTCGCATTCCTTGCCTCTTGATCACCTTGGGAGGCAAGATCCTCTTCATCGCCTAGCGCGGCTCAGTCAAGCGGGCAAAGTCCATGCATGCGGCACATCGCGAATGCGACACAGAGGTCTCGTCTCGGCAGTCGCTGTCAAGAGCAGTCACGAGTGCTTGAAGCATGCAATCACCGATGGCGAATCGCGTTCGAAGCGCATATTAAGATGCATTTGAGTATGAATGATTCGATACAGTACGTGCGCACCCTTTGCCGCGTCCCTTGACCACGCAGAGCGAGCAGGTGAGAAAGCCTGTGTCGTGCGTGCTCCTGGCCTTGCTGGTGCTGGTGCTGGTGCTGGTGCTGGTGCTGGTGCTTGCGCACGCGCACGCGCTCGTGCTCGCGCTCGATGCCCCTGCTCTCGCTATCGTTCCACCGAGCCCACCAGCGCTTCGCACTTGAGCTGCCAGACCTGCTCGAACAGCATGGCGAGCTGCGCAGGCGTCTGGATCATCCTGGCCCGCGATTCTCGCAAGTGGTGCACAATCTCGCACACATCCCTCAACGCATCTCGCTGCAGCCGTCGACCAGCCTCTTCGCTCGCGCTCGCGCTCGCACTTCTCGTCGACTGTTGCGACTCTGCCTGAGCCGTGCTGGGTGGCGTGCGCTTCAAAGCTTTGCTCAGCGCGGACGCAATGCGCCTCGTCCCCGTCCCCGACCCAGTGTTGGCCTCTTGATTTGCAAGCGGCGGTGAAGCGAGCGCATCGCCATCGTCTCCCAAACAGCCCTTCAACGCATCCACCAGGTCGGCATCCGTCGATAGGTTGGATGCGCCGAGATTCAGCGAGCCGCCTGCTCGCGCCGCCAGATCTCGGGCCAGCAAAGCACCGATCACCGTTCCGCTCCTACCAACACCAGCACTGCAGTGCACCCAAGTCGCACCCTCGCCATCGCGCGGCGTACCGTTGATCACACGCGTTTCAGCCCTGACAGCCTCGATGCACCTCAACAGCGCCTCGAACGTCTCTGAACTATTGACTCCGTGATCGGGCCAGCTCTTGAGGTGCAGCTGGGTCACGCTGTGGGCGCGCACTGCGTCTCGACCTGAGCCATCGGCAGGAAATGCGCCGTCGCCGTCGCCGTCGCCGCTGCTGCTGACCGGTGCGGGCCGAGGGCAGAGGCTCAAGACGCGCTTGACCAAGTCGACGTCCTGCAAGCTGTTGTTGTTGTTGTTGTTGTTGTTGCTGCTGCTGCTGTTGTTGCTGCTGCTGGCGCCACTGCTGGATGCCTCACCATTTGCGCGTCCACTGGCCAGCAGCTTTTGAAGGTGAGCGCTGCTTATTCGCTCTTCTGATTCGGTGGTCACATGCCACTCCCACGAGCGTGACCAGTCCCAATCGCGATGGCGATGGCGATGGCGATGACGATCATCGTGATGGAGTGCAGCAGGGGCAGTGTGGGAGGATGAGGATGAGGAAGAGGATGCCGGGTGGTGGGGTACATTGCACGACTTGTTGACAGATGGCCAGTAAGCATCGGCCTTGCGCTTGCCATTCTCGATGAGGGGTGTGAGGTTGATGATGAGGGAAATGTTGTTGTAGACGAGGGCAGAGTAGAAGGCGTCGAGCGTGTGGGGCAAGGGTGCTTGCGATGCGATGTACGCGCGGGCATGAGTGCGGCCAGCGTGCTCGTGCTCCTGCTGTTGGTCCTTGCTGGTGGGGCAGTCTGAGTCTGAGTTTGAAAGCAGAGGCAATGGGGAGATGCGAGATGCGTTGAGGTAGGCTGCTGATCGAGGCAGTGCGAGCAACGAGTGATCATCTGCGCAGCGAGGCGAGGCGAGGCGAGGCGAGGCGAGGCGAGGGCGAGGCAAAGGTGAGGCAAAGGCAAAGAGAAAGTCGCGGATGCTCGGCCGCATGCACATGTGCGCCACAACTACAACTCACACGGCAGCACATCCGCCCATCGATTGTCATCACAATGAATGCGAGCCTGTCTCAGTGTGGGTTGTTTGCTGCTGCTGCTGCTGCTGGTGCCACCGCTACCACCGCTACCTGCCCCATCCCCCCATCCCTTCGAGGCGGCGTGCCACTTGTGAGAATCGCGCTGATCAAAGGTGCGCAGAATGGAGCAGAGATGTTGATGAGGGGGCGAGGAGGATGGTGGGAGGCGGGCGAAAGCGAGAGTGGAGGCAGGGCCAGATGAAAGGGCTGATGTGTGCGTCGACATGGCTTTGATTGCGCGCGCTGGGAGTGGATGTGAGTTTGTCAGAGTCACAGTCACAGTCACAGTCACAGTCACGGTGGACCAGGGAGCGAAGGGTGGCTGCAATCAAATGGCAAGAATGAGGATGAGTGGGGTACGTGATGTTGGTGTGTAAAGCAGAGCAAGCGAGCAGACGCGCGGGGCCCATAATCATCAGCCGCGGTGCCATCTGATGTGCATCGCGCGGCGCCAGTCGTGAGTGTGAGTGTGAGTGTGAGTGTGAGTGATGAGTGATGAGTCTTGAAATAGCGAACAGCGAATCCAGCATGCATGCATGCAGATGCGCGCCAATCGTCAATTCTGAACCACCCACATCAGTCACGCGAGTGAGTACCGGTACTGTGGCTGTATGGTACACCGCGCTGAGAGCAAGCGCAAGCCACAACGGGCTTTCCGCTTTAGCTGCTACATGTAGCTGCTGTTCATCTGCGTATGAATCGCATGCATATATATGCGGGCGCGCCTGCAGACGATCGAGCTTCTCGCACGAGAGCAAATGCAAATTCAAAGTCATGGTTTCACATTCAAATTCAATTCGTGATTCTTGATTCAAGATTCAAGATTCAAGATTGCGATCGTGATTTTTGATTCTTTCGTGATTTCTGGCATTCGAGTCACGATCTGCATTCACACTCGTGACTCACATTCATATTCACACTCACCCGTCGCAATCGCAATCGCAATCGCAATCGCAGTCATCGTCATGGCTCGCTCATACGATGCGCCAAGCTTGCCTCAGCAGTTGATCTGCTACACGCTCACACCACCTCCCTCCACCACCGCCGCCAGCAGCAGCAGCAGCAGCAGCAGCAGCAGCAGCAGCGCATCCACCGCCTCACCCTCTGTGCTGTCCATCATCGACTTGGCCGTGGCCAATCCTCACTCTGCACTGCTCTCTCTGCGCACTCCAGTGCCATCCCCCCGCAACGGCACACTCACCCTGCTCTCGCCCTCTGCCTCTGCCTCCTCCGCAACCATACTGCACGCCGATGCTCATCGAGGATTGGTGCACGCGCATCGTCTCAATGCGCCCTCGCTGCAAGCCAGGCTGATGCCTCCCGCACCCATCGCTTGCCTATCCGCCTCTCCTGACGGCAGCTATCTCGCTGCATCCTCTGCGCTGGATGGGCAGGTTTGGATCTGGAATACCCTCACTTCCTCCTCTCAGTCCGCAGCCAGCGCCAGCACCAGCACCAGCACCAGCACAAACGAGTTGGAAGCGGAACTGGTGGCCAGCTGGCAAGCCGCATACAGGCCCATCGACTGCATCGCCTGGTCCGACGATTCCTGCACATTGATCACCGCTGGGCAGGACAGCAGAATCGCGGTATGGCACATGGCAAAGTGAGTCGAGGCGAGTCGAGTGGAGCGCAGTCACAATCAGCAGACGGCACTTGCG
>NW_020290154.1:0-23107 GCF_003144195.1 Ceraceosorus guamensis | reverse complement strand
GTGCTTGCGCCATGCTTGCCGGGGGGAGGGGGGGGGGGGGGGGGGGGGTGAGTAAAGGGCGGTGGGGAGATGGGCAGATGGGCAGATGGAAGCTGGAAGATGCGTGAGAGCGAGACGACCGATCTGTGCAGTCGCGAGTCGCGAGTCGCGAGTGGGATGGAGAGCAGTCGCGGTGAGTGTAGCGATTCAGATTGGTTGCGCGCTGCTTATGGGGGTTTGTGTAGGAGGGTGAGGTTAGGAAAGCAGCCCATCGTTTGTCATCGCCTTGGTGAGCGGGCTGATCAGAGCGAGCGAGAGCGATGCTGCTGCCGGCTGCCCGACGCCGTGTGCAAGGCTCCCCATGCAGCGCAACACCGCACGATCAGCATCACCGCTGCGTATGTAATCCTGAATAATACATAATCGTGAATCGTGAATCGTGAATCTGAATCTTCCACAGCCTCATCATCCATCCATGCGCAGTCAGCAGTCACGACTGATGAGTCTTGCGTCAGCACAGTCAGCCATACATGCACCGATCGAGAGGCAGGCAGGGCAGGCGCACATGCTGCATGCAAGCAAGCATGCAAGCAAGCAAGCAACAACTAAGAGGTGGTCCGCGCGTGGGAGATTCATCTGCAGCGCTACATCACACAGCGCGATCAGCGTACGCCACGACGGCATGAGTGATCCGCGCGGCCGGCCCGCGGCTTGCCGGGCTTCTGCCACGGCTGGCACGCGTGGTCGAGGAGATGAAGAGGTCGAGGAATCTTGAATCGTATCGTGAATGCGCTTGGCGGCAACCCTCTACAACAAGCTCCAAAGCACAGCTCCACCTAGATCGACTCTGTGTCTCTCTCTCTCTCTGTGTGTCCTGATCCACGTTCCATACAGACCACCAGAAGAATTCTTGATTTCTCCAATCTTTTTGAATTCAACCGGCGTCGCGGAGAATTTGAAAAGATGGGTCACGTGAGCCACATCGAAAGAGCGCGCGAAAGCGCATGCATGCATATGGCGCATGTATCAATCAAGAAATCCAAGCTGTATATATATAGCGCCCACGCGGTGAATCAGCGCTGCGCCGGCCCGGCTACAAGAAAGCCTTTCGCATAGCCGGGCAATTGTGCGCGCGCGCATCCACGCATATACGGCAGCAACTCAAGGCTCAGCAAAGCCTCTTTGAATTCACATTCAATTGAGTCACAAGAGGTGGACTCGTGACTCGTGACTCGTGACTCGTGACTCGTGACTGCTATGCTCCGGCATGCCTCTCGCCTCTCGCCTAGCTCAAGCACATCTTCCCCGCACCCCCGCCCCATCGCTGCTCTCTTGTCTCCATCCCTACCGCACCATCGCCCGCACCACCAACACCCCCTCAGCTTCCAAGCAGCGGACTACACAGCGCTACAATGTCCGCCTCAGCTGCCAGAGGAAGGGTGGAGCAGCTCGGTGCTCATCTCACCGGCGGACCACTGCTCAAGGGTGAGGTGGCCATCATCACCGGGTGAGTGGGCCTATGTGCCAGAACACGTCAGAGCTTTGCCACGACTTCAAAGCAGCCTTGAGTGGGAGCAAGGTCGCTGGGCAGGGTGGAGTCTGGCAGGGCAATGCACTTTCGCAGAGCGCACGCGAAACGAGGACAGCAGAGGGGGGGGGGGGGGGTGGGGGTTTAAGCGGGCGCATACATGCAGCTTCACGATCTCTCCAAGTCATTCCGAGGCATGCCACGCCACAGCTCATTCGACCTTTGCCGTTCCACATCTCTGCCAGAGCTGGGCGCGGTATCGGCAAGACTACCGCTCTGACCTTTGCAGCGCACGGTGCTTCCATCGTTGTGAGTCGACGACCTGGCACGGGCCCGAGGCAGGTCCGGTGCCCAGTCCATCGCCATTTCAATCCTCAATGCTCACACATTGCCTCTCGCGCGTCTCCTTCGTGCCGCACAGGTGTTCGACATCGACGCATCCGTAGCAGACGGCGTGGTGGGCGAAATACGGGCGAATGGCGGATCAGCGGAAGCGTTTGCGGGGAGGGACATCACCTCGGCCGAAGTTCCGGACGAGTTGGTAGCTTTCGCAATCTCCAAGTACGGCAAGATCAACCACATCATCAACGGAGCAGGTTTCACCATTCAAGCTCCGCTCAAAGATCTCTCCGACTCGGCATGGGAATCCGTCATGGCTGTTCACTCCACCGCTCCCTTTCGACTCACCCGCGCTGCCCTGCCCCACATGCTGGACAAAAAGTATGCGGGGGAGAATAGGAGCATCACCAACATCTCCTCCATGGCGGGCATACAAGGTTTGGCGTACGGCGCCAACTACAGCGCGGGCAAAGCGGCTCTCATAGGCTTGACGAAATCCAGCGCGCGCGAATTGGGCAGGTACGGCATACGGGTGAATGCGGTGGCGTACGGTTTCGTGCAGACGCGCTTGATTGGCGATTCGGACAAGGATGGCGAGACGCACAAGTTGCCGGATGGAAGCGTCATTCCCGTAGGTGTGCCGACAGAAAGAGCTTTTGCCAAAGCGCTGCTGCACGGTAATGTGCTCAAGAGACCAGGCACGACGCAAGAAGCTGCCGGCCCGCTGCTCTTCCTCGCCAGTCCACTCGCTTCCTACATTACGGGCCAGATTTTGCAGGTGAGTTTGCCCACACACGAGGCGAGCGGTGGAGGGTGCAGGGTCCGAAATGAGCGAGTCGATGAGGGGCAAAGATTGATTCGAATGAAGCGCTCTTCCCGACAGATTTCTGGAGACATTTAGGAGCACTTCGCTCGTGCGTGCACGGAAAAATACAGGGACTTTGGACGCGACGGACTGCATCGACTCGGAATCTTGCTGCGCTCTAGAGAATATCATGTTCAAGGCATTGGAGCGAGCAGAAAGGACACGCTCTCGCCGGAAATGCATGCCTCCATGCATGCGTGACCCTTTTCGACCTGACCGGCTCAACCTTGTTCCGTGATTAAAATGATCGACCTGGTCCAGGCTGGCTTTTCCAACGCCCACGCACGACGACGAAAATCATAGGAAAAATTCTGGCAAAACAGCATTGGATGTGTAGCGTTTGTCTCTTGTCTGGCATGTCGGTGGTCAAGGCTCGCGATGAATGAAGGGGTGGGCGAATGGAAGGTGCATCGTGCGAAGGCGGCCAGGCCGGCTTCCTTGAACGCCAATTTGGGAACGAGAAAGGCATCAGGATATGGGAGCTTTTTGGAAGGTCCAGCTGAGATACTGTGCGCGCAGAGCGTCGATCGTCGCTTGGCCCTTGTCCACGTTGCTGTTCGGTCTGCTCTCGAACGCATGGGAGGGCGGTACGAAGCAAGGAGCGCAGGAAGTCTCGAGAGAGAGGGAGAGAGAGAGAGAGGTGGAACGATGGGTAGAACATCCGCAGACGATTGGGGAAAGCTTTCAGCCCTCAAAGAAACTCGTACGACGACGGCGGGGGCCAGGGCGGCAACAACGACTTTTGGGGGGAGAAGGGGACTCACGCGGTGCTCCCGCAGATACACCAAACGGCTTGATTCTGCACGAATTTCTTGTAGTACGTCCAGACGTGAGCTTCATCGTCGATCTGCTTTTTGCACTCTTCGTCCCACCTGTTGGCTTGCTCGTCGAGAGACATGTCTGGCGCGCTGAGCACCTCTATCCCGGGAAGGTGCCAAAGTGGCGGGGCGGGGCGGGACGTGCGGGCGGGCGGGAAAGAAGAAGAAGGGCGCAAAAGCGCGAGGTCTATCTCATCAACTCCTCGTCGAGAAGGGTGGAGAAGCTGATTGGGGCGCGCGGGACAGGAGACGTGCTCGACTCGACTCCGAGGGGCAAGAAACACTCACGGTAGACTGTAGGTGCTAGCACTGCTCGAGCTGCGGGCGACAGCACTGCCCAGAACGCCATCGTGGTGATTGCAGAACGAAGCAACAGCATGGTTTGCTTGCGCGCGGAGAGCGGTTGCAAAAAGGGGGCAGGCAGGCAGGCAGGCAGGCCCTTTTTGGTTGGGGGGATTTGTCAAGCGGGAGCAGATCTCCCCCTTTTGGCTTTGGGAAGAGCGAAATCCCAGAGAGGCAGGCATGCAGGCAGGCGAAGCAGGGCGGCGAGAGAGAGAAAGAGATCCACGAGGCCCTCGTGCGATTCCCCCTCTATAGTACTGGCACAAGCTGGCTGGCTGTTGTGCGCGTCTCTTTCAGCAGCCGCAGTCCGACTGAATGCACTCCTCAACGCAGACGAGCCTAGCTTCACGCCACGCCACGCCAGGCTCTGAGCACAGCCCTCACAAATCGCGGAAAAGTGTTTGCAAGCTGTCAAGCCGAAATAGCTGCTTTGATTGTTTGACTGCCACGATCCGCGGAGCAGCTCATTTGCAGCAGCAGCAAGACACTTCCGGAAGATCTCTTTTGCCGCATCGGTTAAGCAACCCCACCTCATTCGACCGCGCCCTCTTTTGCGCCTTTTTGCATCACTGCGACGACGTTCTCGTGTGATTCGCGCTGGACGCATCGCGTCCGTGTTCACGCCAGTCGCCATTCTCACGCCTTCACATTGCCCTCCGCTGGCTGGGCGTGCTATTCTCAGGGACAAGCTCTTGGCGCCACACGACTGCTCTGATGAAGGACACGTCTTGCGCCGCTCACGCCGTGTCCGCGTCTGCGGTGCATCATGCGCGCGCAAACAAAGCAGAGAGACGGCCCTCTCTCACTCGCAGAAGAAGCAAGAAGAGCACAAGAAGAACATCTTTCATCTCGCACATTTCGGGAAAAAAAAAAAAAAAAAAAAAAAACGTCGGATCGCGATGACGACGGTAGGCTTGCACAAGAGCGAGGCTAGGTCCGGTCCTTGCACTGCGATTGGGGCTCGCACTCTAAGACTCGGTCACGAGCTGATTGGCGCAGTCTCCCATGGTGGACCGAGCCAGGCCGCAGCTGCAGAGGCGCAGTCCGAGTCGCCATTACCCAACCCGCTGTAGCAGTCGGGGCAGACCAATCAAAAAGAGGTAGTCACGCACAGAGGTGAGCAAACGAGTCTATTGCCGGGTGCACGCATTGCGCACCCACCACTCTCTCCTTTTCGCCTCGTATACTCACGTTCCGCAACGGACGACGTATCCGTCAAACTCGTTGCCAGTAAGCTTGTAGTCTAGGCACTTGAAGTACCCGTTGCAGCTCTTGACCCACTCGGCAAAGAGCGCATCTTTGGTCCATTGAGGACCGTGCGGGTAGCCCACAAGCTCTGAGGAGCATCAAGTTTAGCGAGATTGTGCATCAATGCGTCGCGATACACCAGAAGAACTCACTGTGATCAGCGGTTGCGAGCGCTGGACCGACGAGGAAGGCGGCAAGGGCAAGGCCGCTTGCGAGTAGCTTGAGGGTAAGGTTCATCTTCAGACGAGTGTGGTCCAGATATGGTTTCGTTGTGGTTTTGTCGCTTCGCGAGCTGCAGTCAGAGGCGTGGGTGATAGGGAAAGGAGTTCGAGAGCGAATTGGATCTTTTTAAACAAGGCGAGCGAGCAGGAGGACCAGTGGCGAAACAACGCAATCGCACACACTGATATCACATCAACCCTGGAGCTGCTGATAGCATCCAAAACGGAGCATCGATGACCACGACGCAGCATTCGTGAGCCGGTGCGTGAGCGTGGAAAATCTATCGAGATCTTGACTGACCAGGTAGCTTCTTGATATTTCTCTCCAGCCCACGCCGGAGAAGAGCATCTTTGCGCCCAACGGGCCGTCGCGTCAACGAGCAGAATTGGATCGATTGCATGACAGGAACGAGCGCTGTGAACAATCAAGGTGATCAGCAGAGGAAAGAAGAGCAATGAATGATGGCGATATGTGGCGCAGGACGGCCCGTCTGGATCGCCGCGCTCCAACGCCGCTCCGGCCCTCTTTCCGGGCACTTGCACTTCACCTCACTCGCACGGCAGGTGCTCATTGAGATCATAGTGCTAGTGAAGTTTCAGATCTACTCCTTCGCCAGCCAACCAAGCTTGAGAGCACAAGTGAGAGTCTTATCGCTTCCAGTACTGTGCCGTAGCATCTCAACCGGTGTGTGAGCGTTCGCAATGAGTCGAGATAGCAGCGCTCGATCTCTCTTCGCTCGCACTCACGCCGTGTAGCAGTAGACCTTGTAGCCGGTCAGATCGCGAGTCTGGAGATCGGATCGAGCACCGCCGACCTGCTGACAGCCTTTCTCCCACAGAGGGCGAAGCGCATCGGCAGTGGAGCGCGCGGGATACGCGATGAGATCTGGTGGAGTGCGCGCTCGTCCTTCAATGTCGTCGCTCGAACGTGACGCTAAGAGCAAGCTCACTCACTGTGCCACACAGGATTGGTAACCGCCATGGTGCTACTCATCAAGCATGCCATGAGTATGAAGTGAGACCAAGCGAGGTATAGCAGCTTCATGATGCTTGCAGTCGTTCGAATAAGGCGACGCGAGGATTGTGGGAGTGATGGTGGAGGTCGCGACGTGCGTCTGGGATGAAGGGGATAGACGTTGCTCAGCCCATCGTGCCCATGCGAACATTCATCCCAACATCGCTGACTGGCCCGCGGAGTGGGTCCTAATTCATCATGGCCTGGTAAGTGATCATACGCGCGCGCGCGTACACAAAATGTACGGAGGGCAGCCAGCGTCCTCACGCGGGAGTCAATGTTTTATACCATCAACAACTGTGTGGCTTGCAAGCCTCTCCTTCGACCCTCACACTTTTAATTGCATCCTTGATGCAGACAAGGACGGTTTTGTTTAGCGCGAATTTGATCAAAGGCAAGCAAGAAAGATTGCTCACTCCAAAACAACAACGCCAAGCACAAATCGCGAGGATGTTGATGCTACGTCAACATCAAATTTCACAATTATTGCACGAGCTCTATCCGCTGTGGCATCATGGGAGCAACGAGGCGCAGTCGAGGCCCTCTCGGCCCATTCCGTGCTTGCAGTGATCGCTCAGCGGCGAGGCTCATCGGCCGTAGCGCTGCGCCACGCCGGTCCAAGTTCTTGAAACACCTGTGGCAGTAGGTCGACGTTTGATCTGTTATGTTGCAGTCCGGAACGCAACGATCAGCGAGCGGCTCAAGATCACGTGATCAGCCGCGACTCACTTGGTACAGGCGACGGTGATCTTTTCATCGTAGTCCACGTAGAAGCTCATGCCATCGGCCTTGAAGACGTTGCTGCACTGATCGTCAAAGATTTTGTGCATATTCTCGAAGGACATGCCTTCCGGGTGCGACACGAGGACTTGGCCGTCGGACAAAGCGAATGACGCAAATGTAAGAAAGCAAACGCGCTTGCTGAGTGTCAGTCGGACGCTTGCTGTGGCTCACTGCTCGGCTATCATGGCTCACCTTGTCGGGCGCGTGCTGCTGGCATAAAGAGAGCCATGATGCTGATGATGAGGACCGACGAGCGAAGCAAAAACATGATTGTCGGAGTGCGCTGTCTGCAAGCTTCGAATGATCTTTGGGTTCTGTTCTTGGTGGGCTATTGTGCGAGTGATATTTGCGCGCAAGAATCCTCTTCTGCACCAATGCTTGGCTTTTTATCCCTTCACTAGTCGAGTGTCACCATGAAACACAGAGGGATTGCGCGTCGCAGTACAAATTACGATGTGCGACGCGCCGTCTACTTCATCTCAGCCGTGAGCATGGTCAACGCCAACGCGCTCCTCGCCTTACCCGCGCCGCCCGCGGCGCCCTACCCTGCGCTCATCTGTTGAGCCTCCAAGGTGCCCTGGCCATGTCGCGCAGCTCAACCGGAAGGTGCAAGTCAGAGCAGGTGGTGGTCACGAGTTGCCATTCGTGATACCATGCTTCATGCTATTGTGCCCTGTGAGTCCGCTCTCTCAACCGTTCGTAGAGACGATCCGGTGCGCTGCGTGCGCGGTGCACACACACTTCTTGCACAAGGGTTGCATCTGAAACAAAGGTGACGATTTGATTGAGTCGGCTGCATTTTCGCGCTCGGAGCTACATGTGACCAAGATTGCGCAGGAGGTACTGCGCTCGGCGAGCAGATTTGCACAAAGGAAGAAAGGAGAGGAAAGAACCGTCGTGGGTGTTCGCGGGCCGCTACGGGGGGAAGAAGCTTGGAGTCAGGGGGCTGTGAAAATGCCTGCTATATCCTCAAGCGGTAGCTCCGACGACGTAGATGAGCACAGAGTTTGACCTGCCGTCATTTCCGCGAGTAGCTTTGAAGGCGTAGTAACCGGGCGTGGAAGGAACGGGAATGGAAGCGCGTCCGTCGCCGTTCGTTGTCACACCGCCAATGGTAGCCGATCCGGCGGGTGACGAACTGCCACCATTTGGACTTCTCTGATCCACTTGGACATCGACAAAGCCCTGCCCGGCGGTGAAGAGTGCAGAGCTTGACACCAACGAGGCTCTCAGAAGCGCCTTGTTGCTCTGGAAAGCGTCGTAGCTGATTAAAAGGGTGACGTGATGATGAACCAAGTCATCAGCATGGGGCAAGCGTCTTGCAGTGACGAGCAAAGTTTACTCACAGCCACATTGCTTCATCATTGGCGTTGGGATAAACCTGCTCCTGACAGCCACCTGCATTGGTGAAGACGCCATTGCGGAGAACGCCCTAGGTGCGATAATGCATTGCGATAGAAGGTTAGCGTGTCTTCCTCGCTGGTCATGCGCGCTCTCGTGCTCACCCAAAACTTGCTGCCAGTTTGAGCCAGACCACCTATCGAGGTGATGAAGAAGTCTGAAAATTGATTAGAATAACTTCCGTCGAAGTCGAGAGGAGCATCGTTGATGAGCGTAGTGAACGTTCCGCTTGGAAAGCTGTTGGCATTGTTGTTGGTGCCGTCGCATCTGTGGGTGCCTCCGCTTGGTGTGGTGATATCTTTGCCGCTGGTGCTCACGTAGCCTTCGTAAATGGTGCGATCAGTGCCCTCCACGCGGAAATAGCTGACGACATCTCCCGCTTTGGCAGGCGGAGGAGGGGATGCGGACTGCAGGCCTCCTACGACCGTCGTCGTAGTCGCCGTCTGGGTCGACGTCGTTGTGGTCGTCGTCGTGACGGTTGCAGCAGCCAGAGTCGTCGAGACTAAAGCACCAGCAGCGTCCGAGTGAGCATGACGTGACGTGCAAGAGTCTCCCTCCGCCTCGGAACTACTCACCTGTCACGGTAGATGTCACAGTGCTCGTGGGCCGGGGTGGCGGATAGACGGCTTTGACGCAGGCGTCGAAGATGATGCTGGCCCATGGTTTGAGGGGTGCGGGCACGGGCACGACGTACTTTGCGCCTCGAGGTTCGAGATCGCGACGACGAGCGGCGTAGGTCTCGCCTGGCGGTGCATTGTTGGGATAGAAGAGGCTGGGGGTGACAGACACGGTTGTCGTAGTCGTTGTGGTTGCCGTCTCTGTCGCGGTAAGAGTGGTAGCGGCAGGCGTGGATGTTGCGGTGACCGTTGCGGTCGTGGTCACCGTCGTAAGTTTGTCCTGGTACTTGTTTGCTTTGAGATAGGCCTTGCAGTGCTTCACCAAGAGAGGATTGGAGCTGATGATTCGTGCAGCTCCATCCACCTGTTGTTGGCGCGTTGGGATAAAGAGGGGAGTGCTGATGACCTCCGAGGCGGTGCCAAGTAGAGCCAGAGCAACGCCGACTGACGTCGTGAGAGAAAAGAGCTTCATTGCGCAGATAGAAAAAGTGAGCGGAGGGGAGCGGAGGATGGGTGAGATGTTAGGAGAGGATTAGGAAGAGGATACCAGAAGCGAAGTGCTAAGCTGGGCTCGCGTTTTTATACCTTGCGTGGCGGTCAGTCCTCCTTGCACGATACTCATCCCGAGTCGCAAGACGAGTAGTAGCCAGTCACGAGTGAAGGTGGACCTTTGCATTCGCGAGCGCTGCAGACCTCCCCGAGCTTCCTTGGCTGCCCAAGGACTTGCAGCAGGGGACCTTACCACGCGACAAGGTCTCATCGAATCCCATGTCGAAATGATGAGAAGCGCGACGGCGACGCAGAGGCTCTTTGCGCAAAGCGTGATGGCGACGCAGAGGCTCTTTTCTTGCGCGAAAAGCAGAGACTTGGAGCACGTTGCTTGGAAGACGTGTGGCTTGACTCGTCTTCCGCCACACCTCGCCTGCAAGGGCGCGGTCCTACCGTGTATCGGGGAGGCGAGGCGGCCTCAACGGGCAGCGGCACCACAAGGGGGCCTGGTTCAAGCACTTGATCCGCGATCTCGAAGCAAACGTCTCGAAGGGACTCGAGCGTCCAGAAGTGGCCCCGGATACCATATTTCCGTGATGAGACCATGATGGGAACGGTAGCGCTCGCGATTGTTCACGGTCGAGATGCATCGCCCAAGTCCTGAGTTCCGAAGTGTGAGCATCTCCAACACTCAATCACGAATCTGGGACGCGTGTTGGCCCGCTTTCTGCGCCCTGCACCTCCCCGAGACGCGCGCGGGGTCTGCGTGTCTGCGTGTTGCATGCACACACGAAGGCTTGTCCTCCGCTCTGCTTGCTGCACGAGATGCTGCGAAAAATCAGTCGGGTGAAGCCGATCTACGACTCCCGCAGTCCTGAGTCTGAATGTGCACAACGAATCGGATGTGAAGTCGTGAGTGTGCCGCGAACGTTCCTCGCTCCTGATTGCAGGCGCGCATACGCGGGGAGCATGCAGGCTCACTCACTCACCCATGCGTCGAGAGACGCGCACGCTTGCTTTCCAGCGCTCGCGGGCAGCAAGTCGGAGCTGCAGTAGTGGTGGTGGTGGTAGTAGGCAGATTTGATCCCGATCCATCAAGGATCTGAATCGCTTTCCTTGCTGCGCCTTGCGCTTCCTCCCGGGAAACGCATGCAGGCTTTGAGGCTTGCGGGCTGCTTGCTGCACTCACAACTCCACGATGATGCTCAGCAGCAGTAGTAGTCGTGAGTACAAGCGCTTTCAAGAATCGATCATCTTGCAGGCGGCAAGGTTGAGCTGAGGTTGAGTCCGGCTTGCAGGAGACCCTCGATAACTTTTGCTCAGCTTGTACGTAGCGCACGCAGCAGCAACCAAGAAATCGTGAATCTACAGTCTCATCCAATCAGGCTCTCGATTGAGCACGCGCTCCAACTCGGCGAGCATGCGGCCCGAGCGAGCGAGCTCGATTGGCAGGGTCCTCTCTGCTTTCCACCTTCAGCCACACGATGCAATGCGCAGATGCATTGTGCGACTCCCATGCAGCAAAAGAAAGAATCTTCAATCGCACATCTAACTCGTAACTTCGACTTTTGAATCCTTTGCGTTGTTCCAAACGGCCTGCCTTCCGCGGAGATGCGGCTCGTCCAGATTGAAGGCATCATGCAGACAGACACAGACAACTCGCCGCCCTCGCATTTTCTTGACGGTCGACGATTGTGGGGGTCCGACATTCGTGATTGGATGAGGCCAAGCGATGGCGAGGTGCGGAGCAGCGATCCAAGACACGGGAAGCTTTTCTAGCCCTCGCATGCTTCCCGCCGGCATTATGTACCCAGCAGGCATTGCAGCCATGCAGCTGCATTCGCTTCGAGTTCTCGAGTCTGTCGCAAAGCTCGCCTGCCTCGTCTGCCGCTCGCGCTTCAGAGCCGCCATCAACGCCTTTCGGATCTCGCGCAAGCCGGAAGCACGATGGCGGACCAAAAGCTCGACAAAGTACGGGTTCAGTGGAATTGCGCGCTGGGACGGGATCGCGGTGCATTTTTTTAACGCGCACTCGACTCCCGCTTCGCCCTGCACTCTACTGCTCGCTCTCGTGCCAGTGCTTGCTCGATCGTCAATCCGAGTTCCTTCAAGCCCCAAGCCCCAAGACCCAAGCCCCCAACTCTCTTCTTGCAATCACAATCCACGAGGAAGATTGGAGCTGCATGTACCGCGACACCGAACGCGACGGACTCGTTCATCCTTGTTCGCCCGCTGATCGCGCTCTGGCTGCGTGCGCGTGCGCGTGCGCGTGCGCATAAAAACGCGTTCGGATATTCTGATTCTTGATTAGTCACGTGTCGAATCACGGGACAGACGTGGACCCCGTGCACTCACACTCACACTCACACTCAAGACTCTTGACTTCGAATCTTGATGAATTCTGATTCGTGATTGAACCCTGCAGATACTGGTATCTCACTCACTCATCCCCACACCTACTTTATTCGTGTCCTTCGTAATTTTGAAGACCAGACTCGCAATGCCAAAGCAGAGACAAATGTAGCTTCTGACCAGCCACGGCTTGTTCGACCACGATTCGATACACGATACACGATACACGATACACGATTGGTGCTTCAAGATTGCCTGTCCGTCTTGATTGATGCCGTCACCGTGCATGGATGTGTGTTTGAGCGTGATGGTGGTGAAGCTTCGAGCCACTTTCAGCACGTGATGATGCTTTTAACGCGTCGCGCATCTGGCCCCGCTCGTTGCGCCAAGTCACAAATTCAAAACGTTGCGCCGGCGGGAGGCGCTAAAAGCGTGCGTTGCGCGCGATCGTGTCGCGTGAGAGCGGAGGCGGGGCTGCTATATGCGCATGCAGCAAATCTTTAATTGAATTTTAAATTTTGAATATGCTGGTGGGGCTGCTGACTTGTCAGCCAATTCAATGAAGTCGTGAGCTGATTCAAGATTTGAAATCAGAATCGAGGCGACACCGGTGGACTTGCAAGTCACATGACTTGCTTAGCGCCTCGAGCAAAGCGGGTCGATGCAGCATCCCATCATCATCATCATCATCATCATCACTACTGTCAACGTCGTAGGTCATCGCGCGTGGCGCGTCGCGTGTCCCGCCTCCCGCATCCCGCATAACAGCGCGAGGCTCAAGCCCTCGCTTCTCACCGCATACAGTCCGCTTTTCAGACCTCTGCGACTTGATCGACTCGGCCAAGGATGGTGTTCTTGGTCAAGATCCCAAACAGAGGGGCGGGAAGGGATGGCAATGCAGAGGCTCCCTCACAGCTGGCATCGTCCTTCGCTCAGGAGGAGCGCCAGGGATTGGCTGCAGACCAGGCCGCACTGTTACTGCCAGCTACAAGCTCCTCAGCTTCAACCGCGACGGCTGCTGACCAGGAAGGCGATCGCGATCAGCAGAACACGACAGACGATGACTTGCTCCAGTCCCTCGGTAGCCTGCGCTTGGACGGCGCCACTACGCCTGCCAAAGCTCATGAATCGGCTTCCGCTTCCACCGCTTCCACCGCTCCCGCACGCCCCGCTGCTTCATCAGCGGTAGCAGACCACGGGGCCGCAAGGCAAGCGCATACAGGCAGCCCACGCATCAACGTATACCTTCCACCTGCGATCGAATCGCACCGCTATGTGCGCAGCGAGGATGTGTCCCTCATCGTCGAGAGGCCGGAGAGGGTGAGGGCAGTAAATTTGGGCATCGCTGCTTTCTTGGCCAGATGCGCGGCCGGCCATGATGCGATCGGCGTTGATCGTGACGCGGACGTGGCCGCACAGCGAAATGCCGCTGATTCGAGCCATAAAGCCTCGAGCTCAGCAGGTCATTCCGGTAAAACAGATGCAGGAATGGAGGACTTGTCCACTGCGCTCGCTTCGCTGGATGTACGAGCGGAAGCGAAGGTCGATCCGACTGACTCGACAGCATCGCTCTCAGCTTCCTCTTCTACCTCTGTTGCCGCCATCCGAGTGCACGTTACACGCAGCAAGATTCTGCTCTCGCACCCTGCGTTTGCAGACATACATGGAGAGCCCGTCTTGGAGCTTGCGGAGCAAAGCGCTGCAACGGCGCAGGGCGGCAACGATGCGCAGGCAGGATCTGCGCCTGTCAAGGCGGAGGAGACAGATGTGACAATTTCCTCTAAAGAGGCCGCAACGGACATTGTGGCGAAATTCGCTGCGGCTGCACGGGGCGAGAGCGCAGTGCACGGAGAGCAAGTGGGAGAGGAGCACAAGGCGGGTGATGATTCCGCCGGGCACAAACTCACGGACCAGGCAGCGCCTTTGTACCCCATCGCTTCTCAGCCGCGTAAACACGAGACTTATGCGCACTATCTGGACAGGCTCTGCTTGATGGCGCCCGACCGACCACCTCAATCACCACCCAGTGCAGCTCCGCACACGCCGAACAAGTTTCACGAGCACAGCAGCGCAGATCAAGCAGCAAGTCCAAAGAGCGACTCGAGCGAGGAATTGCGGGAGCGAGAATCCGAGGTGCCGCTAGGATGGCCTCAAGGGGATTTGTACCTGTGTGGTCCAGCGAGAGGCGACAGTGATGTCCAAGGCGTCGTGTACGACGGGGTCGACGGTGCGGACGGAGGTAGCAAAGCTGCGATCGAAGCATCTGTGGGAGCTATCAATCGAGCAATAGATGGCCTTTTTGCTGCACCGGGCGCAAGTCTGGCAGGCGCCGGAAGCGCCACTGCGGAAGCTTCTGCGTCGCGTGCGCCAGCTTTCGTGGTGGTCAGACCGCCCGGCCATCACTGCGGATCGGCTACGCCGAGCGGCTTCTGTTGGGTCAATAACGTGCTTGTAGGGGCATCGCTTGCGCAAAGAAAGTACGCGGTGGATAGAATCATTGTGCTGGACATTGACTTGCACCACGGCAGTGAGTCGGCTTTCTCGTGCGCGCTTAAAGACATTTGCGTGGTTCTCTGATTGCTCGAGCTTCTCTGCAGACGGAACGCAATCGATTGCGTGGCGGCTGAATGCCGAGGCGGCCAGAAGGGCTGGAGAGCGTAAGGCTCGCATAGCTGGGCTGCGGTCTCTACGAGGCAAGCCAAAAGGCGGGCGGCGCTCCGGCGCGGGCGGTGCTCAAGACTCTGCTGCTTCGGATGCGAACGCAAAGGAAGAGGAGCGCTTAACCAAGGAGCGGGACCTGCAGGTGTTCTACGGGTCTTTGCACGATATCGAGAGCTACCCCTGCGAAGACGGAGACGCGGAACTGGTCAGGGATGCCAGCACGTGCATAGAGGGTGCTCATGGACAGTGGATATGGAATGGTGAGTTGCGTGCCAGTTCTCATCGCGCATTGGGATTCGAGGCACGTGCACGCGAGCTAGGATGGTTGTGAAGGGATTTTCTCCGTGTTTCAGAGATGTGCCCACGTCTCGGAGCTGCGGAGACGACCCTTTTCATACTTTTAGGAAAAGGTCTGAGGAAAGTCCAGCAGACTGGGGTCTGCAGGATCTTCTAGAGCTGGATCGATATGAGAGACGGTCCTTCGGGACTGCACTGAGCTTGCCGCGTGCCAGCGACTTTTGGGAAATTTCTCGTCTCGTGAATTGCTGACTTTGTATGCCCCTCAACGTTTCGCAGTCCATCTGGAGCAGCACACAACGGAGCGCGAATTCGAGGAACTATATCGGCAAAAGTACTCTGTGCTTCTCAACAAAGCGCGTCACTTTGCGCGCCGAACCGATTCGCAATCGGATCGGACGCTCGTCATAGTCTCGTGCGGAATGGATGCCTGCTCTCATGAGCATCCTGGAATGCAGCGTCATGGCAAATCTGTACCGCCCGAATTCTACCGACGCTTTGCTGACGATGCAAAAACCTTGGCTAGGGATATCGCCGGTGGAAGGCTTTTGAGCGTCTTGGAGGGCGGATACTCGGACAGGGCATTGGTCAGCGCTACATTGGCCCATCTCTGCGGCTTGGCGGGCGTAGCGGGCGCGTCGGAATCCGAGGAGGGCCAAAAGAAGAAAGCGCCCAATGAGCCTTTACGCAACTGGTGGGACTTGGAGCACCTGGTAGCGCTAGAGAAGCTCGCTAAGAAAGCGGCTGCGCCTGCGACGCAGACGTCCTCGAGGGGAGGAGAATCGAGCAGACAGGCTGCGTGGCTGCAAGCTACGACCAGGCACTTTGCTACGCTGGAAGAGGCATGCGGGAGGGTCCGACCGACGCGTGGCAATGAGATGGCCTCGGCCCACTCTACGCCCAAGCATGGGGCCTCGCACACCGAATCGCCGAGGGAGTTGAGAGCAGGTGCAAGAGCTAGGCAATTGGCTTCTGGTGGCGAACAAGCTGCTCAGAGCCCGTCGAACAGAGACATGAAGCGAGAAGAGGCATGAGGGACGTGCGACAGGAACACTTTGGGGCGCGGTCATTGGGCACCTTGATCGCGTAGCCACGCAGGAACGCAAGTGTCTTGACTGCGCTAAAGGCCACCTGGCGTTACAATAGGCACCACCGGCACACCGATGCAACGGCGCTGACATCACTCGGAATAAGAACCTGCGTGTCTGTTGTTCGCTTACTTCAACGATCTCCATTCCGTTTCCGAGCCCCGCGGCGGTGGATTGACGGCGGGAGTGAGCGAGCCCCAAAATAGAGACTGCGCCGACTGTCATCAGTGACGGCCCGTAATTCGTATGCGTCGGCCCCACCGCGTCCGCGGAGCCTACCCCGAATATTGCGCAAATGCATTGGGCCCTCGTCTTTGGCGCAGCCGGATTGACAATGAGATCTTCGACCCTGGCGACATTCCACGTCAAAGCCCTTGGAGCTCTACGTGTCCCCAGAAGAGTTATAAGAGGAGATGGACTTCAGTGGAGCACGAGACCCCCCTTTTGAACACGCAAGCGCTGCACAGTATCGCACCTACATCGACTTCGCTACCGCGATGAACATCTTGTCCAAGCTCATTCTTTGTGCTCTTCTGAGCGCCCCACTTGCGGCCATTGCTGGACGCGACAATGGTGGCGCGCATGACCACGGCGGTGACCTTCCTGGCGGCTGGGGCGAAGAGGAGGATAAATGTGAGTTTGAGCCCAGTTTTTTTGTGCCCTGCTCGCTACTGGCTCACTCGTAATGTCATCACGCTCGCTAGACAATCGTGTGACCGTCATCCATCATCCGGCCGCTCTCAACGACGACGCGCAAAAAGTCGCCTTTGGGAACGCTTGCGGGCATGTTGGAGGCGCGGATGCTCAGTGGGACTACGTTTTGAATTCTGCTGGCGGACACGATGGCTGGTGCCATATTCCGTGAGTCGAGGCGTGCCAGCGGCCATCGTCTTGGCCCCGCGTTGCTGCGACTTATGCGCCGCTTTACAACGCTTGATCCCGACCTTTAGTGGTGAAGATGGCGGCGGCGGAGCGGACTACGGATTCGACGTTGGAGCTGCTCTGGGCAATGAGAGTCCCGAATGGAAGTTGGGCTATTACTGGTACTCGTGGCCCCCTACCACTGCAGCGACCGCAGCCGTGGTCAAACGTTCTCCTGATAGCGGTTCTAGCGTATGGGGAGGGGGACCGCAAAGGGAACAGTGTGAGCGGTAATTGTCAGAATCTGCTCTACCTTACTACTAGCTAATTCTGCCACACCCATCAGACCTCCGCATACACCCTAAACAGTGGCCCTCGTGGATGACTGTTGAAGACCAAAAGGCCGCCTGGGGAAAGGAATGCAAAGGTCTGTCAGGTGGACATGCGAACTGGGATCTTGAAAAGGCTCATGGTGGAAAGGCTGCTTGGTGCCACATTCCGTGAGTGAAGATAAACAAATCCCGTCTTGAACAGGATGGTAACGCGGGCTGACGCAGCGCGGTGCTGGATCTGCATGACTTTTCAGCGGAGGAAAGGACTTTGGGGGTTACATGATGGAGAATCTGCCGGCGCAGGACCCCGCTTGGGCCTTCGACTGGCGCTGGGAATCTTGGCCTCCTGCCTAAGAGGTGATGTGCGGTTGACCTGGTCCGCAGGCACCGCGCTACCAGTGGGCCCATGCTCCTTGCCCGCCGAAGGTGCAATCCCGAATGCTCGAGAAGCAGAAATTTGAAATGATTCACAAATGTCAGCCTTGATCTCGAGGTGCCGTTCGCGAGCGTGTTATGCCCCGCGTGTTTCCTGAAGGAGCGCCATAGCACCATCAAGACGGGTAGGGGATTGAACTCGAGCTCGTGCTAGAAGAGCATTGCGCCAAGGCTTGGCGCTCAGGCACCGTGTAGGGTCGGGTCAGTCGAGAGACCGCGGAGTGTAGACGGGAGCGCGCGCTTGTATATTTGATGGCATTCCCGATCACGACTAGCCAGTCCGGTCATCGACAACGCTCTGGCCATCACCGAGTGTAGATCGCACTGCTTCACCTATGGATGAAGAAAAAGAATTTGAAAAGCAAGTGCACAACGCACCGCAACGCCCTCGAAGTTTAGGGGTCTGCGAATTCGCGTAAGAGACGTTGCGCTCCCTTTGCACGATGACGCTCCGAGACCACGCGGCCCGACGAACCTGCTTGAGTGCCTTTTTCCATTTGTGTAATTCCACTTGTATGATGGCTCATGGCTTGGCCTTGAGTCAGGCACACTGCGGGTCCTGCCAAGAGTTGCTAAGAGGTCAGGTGATGTAGGTCTTCACACCGCCGCGCGACCATCTCTCGCGTATCGACGAATTTCCTTGCCGCCGTAGTGGAGCGGCACGGCGGTCAGCTCTTCATTCCAAGAAGAGATGGACCATGCTGTCTGACGTGCGTAGCTAATGTGGAGCTACCGAGGTCCCGAGGAGCTGAATTTGTCAGCGCTTTTGCAGGTTGTAGCCGAAGATAAATGGGTATGAAAAACCTCCATTTCTTCGGCCGCGTCGCACTTGTCCCATCTGCGACACACACCCGACGCTCTGCGACACTCGACGACCACTTAACAGAGACATTTGACTCCCCAACAATTGTGCTTTTGCAATGCCTCGCAGCTGTTCTACCATTGGCGTGGCAGTATGGATCGCTCTTGCTGTGCTCAGCAATTTGGCACTTGGCCGGGTGAATCTTTGGAGTGAGTCACGAGCTGTTGTCGAGTCGAAAAGGAGACGCGTGCAAATTTGACACGCCTCTTGCGGGTATCTGCTGCAGAGGTACGAACCGACCCGCCTTATATGACTTTTGAGGAAGAGCGAGGCAATTGGACGGTCACTTGCGAAACAGTAGTGGGCTACAAGGCCTTTTGGTCAGAGTACGCGTACCATGCCAACGACAAGGCTACGTACTGCCTTTGCGGTCACTACTAGTGAGTCGACGCGCCGTGAGGAGCTGGCGTATTCTGCCGTGTATGACGCTCAGTCGCCTTCGCACGACGACAGCACGAACGTTGATTATGGACAGCGAGTCATCGACATCTTGCAACCCAAGTTCCCTGAATGGACTTTCAATCGAGCTCCCATATCTGCCCCACTACCGAAGAAGGGTCCCAGACCAGGAAAAGCATAGAGGCGGTCGACACTGCCGCGCCTAGCGCCGACGGATCGTGCTGTATGGCTCAAAAAGAGGGAAGCGCTTCACCTTCGAAAGACACGCCGACAATCTTGGTCTTTCCAAAGAGAGTCACGCGCCAAGAGTGGATGTTGGGAGGTACAGGCCCACATACGCATGCGGGCGCGCATATCTGGTGCAGGGCACATTGACAGGTGATGCAGTCGCGGAACAGTCTAAGCAGGGCATGAGTCTGCTGCTTAAGCATGCGTACATGATGATTACAGGCACTCGTATTCTTTCGCTCGATTCTGACTCTCCGCTGTTCGATTTGTAAGAAATTCAACATTCTTTCTGCACAACAGCGTGCGAGTGCAAATGAGAGAGCCGCGATGCCCGCCCGAATTGTGACTCATTATTTACAATGCTTGAAGGCAAAATTCTGCGGGGTGCGTGCCTTTGCGGTCGCCTAGCCATTGTCACCTGAGTTGAAGGATGAGGTTCCGCCGCGCGCGGTGCAGGAACGTTGTTGCATCTCCAAAGCCTGTTGCGGGCTACGAGTCCGCGCGGTTGCCTGCATGTCAACTCATCTTGGAAACTCCTGGCGGCGGCGCTGTGGGTGTCTGACATGTCGGGCCGTCGATGTGCGTAGAAGCGCATTCTGTAAGAGCGCAGAGCTTCAAAATTTTTCACCGAAAGCGTAGAATCCATTTTCGACAGACGTCAGTGTGACTCGCTTTTTCGGTATCACCATATCTTCTTCTTGACTATTTGCTCTCACTTGCCTATCAGCGACCCTATACTTCGCCATGCGTTGTATCAATGCCATCTCAACCTGGCTTTTGCCAATACTTGGTCTGCTAACATTCATGTGCAAGGTGGCAGCGGCAACCGTCTACAATTGGAGTACGTATGGCCCGTTCGCATCTCGATGGTTGGGCCATGTGCGCTGGACACCGCTCCGCGCTCTTCTGTCCGCAGGGGTCACTCACGCTCCGTTCTTGATGCCGTTTGACGAACAGCAAGGGAATTGGACCGCAACCTGCCGGAAGATTGTCGGCGCCAGAATTTTTACTGCGAGCTACGAGTACTCTTCGCACGACGAGACCACATATTGCGTATGCGGCAACTACAAGTGAGAACAAGGGCGATCGCGGGTCTGAGTTCAGTTCGTGTCGTGGCTGACGCGTGTACGGCGCCTTTTGCAGCACGAATGTTGACTATGCACCGCAGGTGATCGACGACCTGCATTCCAGATTTGTTGGCTGGTTCTTTGCAAAAGCGACCGTCGCTGCGGGGAAGCCGCGCGGATCGAAAACACCTTGACAACGCCCATCCGACCGCAATAGTCTTCAGTCGGAGCGCCGACATGACATGAAGGAGGACGATCGCCAAGGTGTCACCAGCATCAAAATTTGTGACTTTGACGCGCTGATAGTGCCAAAGGACACGATGGGACGGATCGATTTGTGGAACGGTGCACCTCAAAGTCTCCACGGGGGAGAGTAACACTGGAACACAATGAGAGATGTCCAGGCACTCTCGCTACAATGCTCGCATTTGAAGCGCTACTGGTGGTGTTGTCAGCTCGTGAGACTGCACAAACATGTCATCAGCTCAAGCAGATTGGAAGAGCCTACGTGCACGACTTTTTTCTCATCTGTGGGCGTGGTGTGTAGCAAGCTTCATCGAAGTGCACCGGCACTTGACTCGAATCGATGATCATTTGGGCAGGATCGACCTGAGCGTGGTGCCTCATACAATATGTGTCGGCCCAGACACTTTTGGCATATACAGCTCAAGTAGTGCAGAATGCGTGTACCGGGAATAATGGCATGACTGCAGCGAATGTTGAATCCGCGGACCAAAAGACCCGGCACTGGCGATGATCACGAAGGCAGCCACCATGAAAAATACTGCTCGTCGGTGTTGACCTCCGTCTGCGCATGGGCAGACCACGCTCAGCTAAGAAGCGTGGCATCACCTCCGTCCACGTCAGTGCACAAAAGGTGCCAAGGCTATGACATTCATTGACAGAACATCGTTGGCTGAGGATTAAAAGAGTGCCATCACTGCAGTCGCAAAAAACACACCCACCCCGGCTCGCCCTCGGCCGACGTTAGTCCCGTTGGCTGCGACAATGGCGCGATCAGTCAGTCATTGCGTGAACCTCCGGCCGCGAGCGCCTTTGATATGAATCAATTCAATTTGGAAGTCTGTTTCCGGGCTGCGCGCGCGTTGCAATTGCGATGAGCAGCAGGTGCGTGCGGCGGAGGATAACGCTATAAAGGGTCAGCACTTGTCGGCAGAGGGCACGCACTCGAGAGTCCACTTACCCCACCTCTTCTCATCATCATCTAGTTACCCACCCCTTTCAGCATCCGAAATGAAAGCCTTCGTCACCAGTTTGCCTCTTGCAACGGCTCTTGCTGGTTTCAGCTTTTGCACCGGCCAGACCATATACACGGAGTACAGTGAGTAAGCCCTGGGCCTGTCTGCTCGACTCTTGGAGGATTCTCAAGACTGACTCAATTCCATCACGACAGGGGTGACTCACGAGCCACCTGGACTGAATTTCGACGGCCAAGTCAAAACGTGGACCTCGACGTGCCAAACACTGGTTGGACAACCGACGGTAGCACTGATGCAGTACGCTCATGTGGATGGCGGCATATACGCTTTTTGCAACACTGGAGCGCCGTGAGTGTCTCGGTCCTGCGACGCTGTAATAAGATCTACTTACACGCGTCTACTGCTCCTTAGAGCTTACTCGGAGTATGGGCCCGCTACGGTGAATTTCCTCAAGGGCCAGTACCCTGGTTGGAAATTCGAAGTGACCTCGGATTGAGGGCCAAGGCGGAAAGCAGCTGACTGCCACGCCCGACTCATGTTTGCCTGAGCGAGGCTCAGAGGTACCTCACTCTTTCGAGTGGCATTTTCGGCATCTCGACTCGCGGCTTTGTGGGATCAGGAGAGGCGTCACAGACAAGAATGTCACAATCGATCCTCACCAGGGGCACAGTAGCTGGCCGCTTGTGAATGCATGATCTTTCAAGCGTTCGAGGGGACGTATGGAGAAGATGAATGGAGCTGTGCGTCTTACTAGCCCTGCGGCCCGGGTGTGCGTCCAGCAGGGTCGCGAAAAGCTGAGACTTCCGGTGACTCTGCTTCCTTCGTGTCGTGAATGAGCGATGCTTGTGCATGACGCGCGTAGCATCGCCAAGGACGATACGGCTCTCGGCTCGCGCACTTCTGACGCGGGCGCACACATCGGCATGCTGCAAAAGGAACGCGACAAAGAGCGCAGCGCAAGAGCGGCCCGTGATTGTGATGCAGAGGCGGACGGGAGCATACGGCGCGCAGACATATGGTAGGCAGGCGACCAGTCAGCGAATCGAAAGGGGATGATCCGATCGCGGGACTTGATGAGGCACGACCGGCCCGTCGATGACGACTTGATGAGATTGACTGGTCACGTCTCGCCGGCCCGGGCAGTCGGAATCGTAAAAATCCCAACATCGCTGCCCGCCCGAGGTTCATTACTTGCGTCCTGATACAAATTAAGGATCTATACGACGAGGGACCGGCTTGTTGTCTGCAATGCGACATCGATGCGAGCAGCGTTCCGAGCCCCATGGCAGGGAATCAGTCCCACTTAGCCCGCCTGCGTGACAGCGAACCAGGCAAAGTCGCAATTCGCGTCTTGAAAGGCAGGTTCCTATAAATTGATGCACTTTCCAGCTCCGGAGGTAGCCCCTCTCGTAAAGTCTCTCAACTTGACAGTCTCGCTATCCGACACCAAGACACAAAGATCTCACAGTCGTCATGTCTCGCATCATCTGCCCAACATTCTTGTTTGCCTTGGTGATTCTTGGCACGATCATCTTGCCAAGTCAGGCAGTCATCGTCTGGAGTGAGTTGGGTTAGGGTTAGGGTTAGGGTTAGGGTTAGGGTTAGGGTTAGGGTTAGGGTTAGGGTTAGGGTTAGGGTTAGGGTTAGGGTTAGGGTTAGG
>NW_020290153.1:0-23998 GCF_003144195.1 Ceraceosorus guamensis | reverse complement strand
GGGGGGGGCGTCGTGGAGCGTGCTTGCATGGTGCCGTGCGAGACTGACGCGCGCGTGCGTGACTGTGACTGTGACTGTTCGCTTGCGCTGCACTCAAAGCCCTCTTGATCGGCGCTGCGGCTTGGACGTTTACCCGCTCGGTGGATCTGGACAAGCGAGTCGTGCTGGGATCCAACGCAAGCGCCTTCAGGCTCGAAGCTGCGTGGCTGCAGCGCGTGCCCGCCAACGTTCGCTCGGCCATTCACAGTCATGTGATGGAGAGGCGATCCGTGGTGTTTCGCGTAAGTTGGGTTTGGCGGGCATGCGCTTTCAAATGCATCAGCATCGTTCCCCACTCAACCCCCTCTGCCTACTCCGCCCCCACCCCCACACGCAGATCTTGATCCCGCTCTACCTCCTTCTCAGCGTCGTCGCTGCCCTCTGCTTTGGATCAGCTCTCAGCTTCTCGCTGCAGAATGCTGCGACGGGCGCAGATTTGGCCAAAAGGAGCACTACGCAAGCCACCGGAGTCGTAGCCGATGCGACTTTTTACCCGTACGCCAACATCTCTACAGCTCTCGTCGATGGGCCGCGGCTGAATGCGCCAGCTCCGAGCCTCCTAAGCAGCTTTCCTGCAGCAGTGTGAGTGTGAGACTCCGAACCGCACCAGCAAAGGCCTGCCATGCTGATAGTCTCCCCTCTTCTTTCCTCGTCGCAGCGCTGGATGGGGAGCGAACAACTTTGCGACGCCCGACGAGCCGCAAATGGGTTTGACGGGTTATCGATTGCACGATGCGCCCATCGAAAGCGATCGCTTCGAAGGGATTGCCAAGGTGGCTGGATTCGACGTCGTCGTGGATTGCGGCATGGCAGACGACGTCAACATGACGGTGACCAATCTGGTCGGCTTGCTTCCCGACACAGATCAGGGGTGCGTCGCGTCCGTCGACAGGGCGGGGATGAGTCGTGGATGCAGTTGTGCATCGTCGCAGCTGACGCGGGCGCTCCGCACACCCCCTTCCGTGCAGCCCCTCGCTTCGGCTCAACTTTACGATGACGAGTCGTGCAGTGCCCATCCCCTCGGCAGGATCACTACCTTCCACACCTCAAGACGTCACCTTTCAATTCACCGACGACGTCTTTTTCCAATCCTGCCAGACCGCGACCAATGCGCACACGCGCATCCTGAACCACTGGAACGGCACCTTTTTCGCAAACTTGCCCCGCACCGCTTGGTTCTATCACATTTCCGACGAGAGAAATCCCTTTTGCGCGCCGATCTACGATGCGAGGGGCAATACGGGAGAATTGTTGCGCGTGGACCTTAGCGCTTTCAACCAGAGCGATGTGGCAAACACCAATTGGAACGTCGTGAGTGCCAGCGCGTGCGCGGGGTTCGCGGATCGAATGCTCACAAAACGCACCGAGTGCCCATACGCCCCCCGATTGTGTATTTCCCACAGCAAGCTTTCGGATGCACGCTGCGCAGCGTACCTTTGACAGATTTGGAAGTGGACATGAACACTGCCGCTCTGCTTCCATCTTCCCGTGCCGATCGCTCGTCGCGCTACAGCACGCGAGAGTGGCATCAAGGCACGAGCGCGGGCTGGGCGCCAGCCTTGCAAAACTTCTCCTCTTGGCCCACACCGCTGGATAGCTGGAGTCAGGCTTTCGATCTGAGTTTGAGTTGGTACGCTTCGAGCGTTGCTGGAAGACCTTTTAGAGATTGCATGGCTCGCAATGGAAGCACGTGCCATGCGGATACGCTCATGGAGAGCAACATGTGAGGCCAGAGCGCGGGCGCGCGCGCGCAACCAATGCGCTCATGAAACGGGATGACGCTAACATTTTTTTCTTTGCGAATCGTGGGCATTTCTGGGCTGCCAGTCGACGAGCACTCGCGTTCGACGCTACCAAGCTGCTTCAAGCGAATCAAGATGTGACGGTGGGAGAGTTTGGCACCTTGGCGCGCGGACAAAACACCCTGGCCACGTTGGAAGAGTACCTGTCCAACGTGACTGCGCAGATCTTTAAAACGTACGCCGACGAAGCCTACCACGTCACCCTTCCCTATCGCGTTTCGGAGCCGGAAAATCAGAGGAATAGGAGCTATGCGGCTTTGCACAGCTTCAAGGCGCAGTATAGAGGAAGCACACCCCTCGACGGTATCAGCGTCAGGTTTCAGGTGCTCCTTTGGCCAACTGTGCTCGGATTCGTCACCAGCCTTCTCGCTGCTGCCTTGGCCATCTTTGTTGGGTTTGCGCGGTGATCGACTCCCCCGTCGTTGTCGTTGTCGTTGTCGTTGTCGTTGTCGTTGTCGTTGTCGTTGTCGTTGTCGTGCCTCGCCTCCCCCCCTCTCCACCTTTCATGTACATTTCTCGCACGCACATTCTTTTCCTTTTTCTTTGCATTGTGGAAGCGTTTTTCTTGGAAGTGGAGCGATGAGCGTGTGGATTGAGCAAGCGTTGATTCTTGATTGTGCGCGCCAGCGTGGGGGTCCCCGCATTTCTGGAGCTGTATACACGCATGCATCGCCTCGAGTAATCGCGCATGACTCGGCCGAGAAGATCCGTTCGAGCGCGCGTGATTGCATGTAGACCTCAAAATCGTGAATGGGGGTCTCGCGCATTTCCTCCACAGTTGGCCGGGGGTGGTGCGCGGCCGCGGCGCGAATGTTTTACGCTCATGACTGCATGCATGCTTGAACGCCCATCATCGACTTTCTTTCCGAAGCACCGCACCCTCGATCATCCATCCGCACCTATACGAATTACGTCCGGCGCATTTTTGAAGATGAGCGTTTTGGGAAAGGATGAGGAGGCTTGGATGGAGGATGTGCTGATGAAGATGAAGCAGGAGGCGAGCAAAGGCGCAGCTTCGACCTCGACCTCGACCTCGACCTCGACGGGTCAGAGCGTGCATGGTACCGCTGCTACTACCACCTCCGATCATCTCGACTCGTCGACGTCGACGTCGTCGTCCAGAGACGGTCCAGTAGCGATGTCCATGCCTGCTCTGCTCATCAATCCTCGACTGCGCAACCTCAATCTTTCGGCCAGCGGCGCAGGTTTGACTAGCAGCAGCAGATCGACGGGCGGCGCGGGCGCGAGCATGGGCGCAGCACAAGGAAAGAGAAGCGTGGGCAAGCGAAAGACGAGGAGGGCGGAGAATGGTGAGTTGTTGTGGGTGGGGGCCGCGTCAAGATTGGTGCTTGGAGGGGGGGGGGGGGGGGGGGGGGGGGGGGGGGGGGGGGGGGGGGGGAGGAAAGAGGTTGTGAATGTCGCAGCGACAAGGAGACGCGGCCATGCACGCAGACTGACTCGTGAGCCCTGCCGCACTCCCCAACCCCTCATCTCCCACGTTGCCCCCCTTGCGCACCCCCCCGCACACGCACACGCACACGCACACGCCAGCTCGTCTGGGCGGCAATCCGCACATCGCAGCGCCCCGTCCATCAGACTATAATCTGCCTCATCCCAATCCCGTTCGTCCATCCCACCATCCTCTTCCCTCCTCTCTCAATCCGCACACGAGCAAGACGTCAAAGTCGGCTACTGCGGCATCATCATCATCGTCATCATCACGACGCAGACCTGATGGACCGCCTGACCTTGGTCCCGATTCGAGGCAAATCTCTCAAGCTTTGGAAGATGCCAAAGCTGGTCAGTACACGCTTTCCATCAGAGAGGCAAAGTATTTCCTTCGAGAGAAATTGGGCTTGGGTGCGCGCATGACGCTTGTGGAGAGCGACAATCGTCGAGACGATGAGCGGCGGCAGCAGCAGCAGCAGCAGCAGCAGCAGCAGATGGTGCCGACGGAGGACTCGTCGAGGAATGTAGGACCAACGCAAGCGTTTGATACGGTTGCGTCGGACTCGTCGAGGGATGTAGGACCAGCGCAAGCGTTCGCTCTGGTGGCGTCGGAGCATCTACAAGAATGGTTGCATCAAGATGTGCACATTTGTCGAAAAGATGCGGCGCCCGCATCTGCCAGGACGCTGATCGGTGCTGCAGAGCAGAGCACAGCGGTGCGACGAGAGCAGTCGGGGCAAAAATCGGATTCGCCCTCGCCCGCGCCCGCGCCCGCATTGCTGCTGGAAAAGTCGAGAGCGCCCCACGCCCTCGTCTGGATCTGTCCCGATCCCTTCCTCCGACTCGTCCTGCACTGCGTGAGTCTTACGTGAGCCCGTACGCACGCACGCACGAGACACGGGAGCGCACCCCCCGCTGACGCCTGTGACGGCCGATTCCTTACGCCGCTGCGCGGGTTACGCCTGCGCAACTTTAGCTGGCTCGCGTGCATGGATGTCCCTCCTTCTCCAAGGAAGAGTGGAGCAGCAGCAGCAGCAGCAGCAGCCCATCTGCGTTCATGCCGCGTAGAGAGACTTGGATTTTGCATCCGCGCCCCGCAGCTCGTCCTAGAAGACAGTCTCGCTTCGGCAATGCACCTGCGCTGCGTGGACTTGCTGCTGGGAGCGGCAGGGCGGCAGCAGCGGCGGCAGGGCTGGACACGCCTCCGACGACGGACATGGGCACGGACATGGACAGCGCGACGGAGGCGGAGACGGAGAGTTTGGCGGAGAGCGAGGTGGACGAGATGGAGGAGGGGGAGGAAAAGATGGTGGAGCGGCAGCAGCAGCACGTTGGGGCAGAGCAAGGAACGCGAGATGCGGATGAGACGCTGATACCCTTGCAGGAGGAAGAGGAGGGGGACGAAGAGTGGGCGGCTGATCTGGACGAGGGGGAGGAGGAGGAGGAGGGGGAGGAGGGCAATCATAGTCTGAGCGGCAGCGTGGCGAGTCTGGGAATCGTAGAGTAGCCGCGCGTCTTTGTAGCTCCCTCCCTGTTCGTCGTGCTGCTACTCGTCGTGCTCCTCTCGCGGCCAATGCAGCAATCGCAGCGTTTCTGTAGCGCCGCTGTGATGTTTGAAGCCTGTCCACCTGAGCTCCACCTCTTCGAACACCTTCACCACCTTGTGCTCCTCGAAACCCAACTTGGCAAACAAAGCTCTGCTCTTGGCGTTGCTCAGCCCGATTTTGGCTCTGAATGCGCTGGGAGCGAGGGGCAAGAGGGATGAGCTGTTGGAGGCGGAGGTGGAGGCGGAGGCGGTGGTGGTGGCGTAGCGCAGCAAGAGGCAGAGCGACTCGAAGGCCAAGCCTTGTCGTCTGGCTCGAGGTTCTGAAAGAAGGCAGCGCGGTGCTTGCGAGTCAGCCTGCTTGCCTGCCTGCCTGCCAAAAGCAAGGATGACGAGGGGGAGGGTATAAGCGCGCGCGCCGTGGGCTGCCTCACCCGCTATCATGATTTCCACTTCTGCCAAGCACGCCTCTCCCGCACCCGCACCCGCACCCGCACCCGCACCCGCACCCGCACCCGCACCCGCACCCGCACCCGCACCCGCACCATCTGCCGCACCCTCGTCGTCGTCTAGCGAAAGGAAGAGATTGACATCTCCCACCATCTCAGCTTCGTGTAGCGCCTCTCGCGCCGAAGAGATGGACGCGCCAGCTCGTCGTCTCAGCACGATGAATGTCAATTCTACGTCCCGGGAAGGGAAGGGGGGGGGGGGGGGGGGGCGGGTTTTTTGGGGGGGGGGGGGGGGGGGGGGGGGGGGGGGGGGGGGGCAGCGATATTGTCAGGGGAGAAGGGCGGGTTGCGTGTGGAGCAAAAGAGTGGGGGAAGCGGGCCGGTTCGGCGCTCACTATCGTCGTCCAAGTGCCAGGAACGCTGCATGGCGTACTCTTCCTCCAAACTCAAAGCTTCCGACGCTGTTTGCTCGCGCATCTCTTCATCCTGCATCCACTCGTGATACTACTGATGTTGTGCGCACGCGATCGATCAGCAAGCAGCAGCATCAGCGCGCGCGAGCGAGAGAGAGAGAGAGAGAGAGAGAGAGAGAGAGAGAGAGAGAGAGAGAGAGAGAGAGAGAGAGAGAGATAGAGAGAGAGAGGGAAGCAAAGCGATTCGGAACTCGCGAGACTCGCCTTGTGCACGTGCTCCTTTCTGTACGGCACCAGTAGCACTCCATCGCCCACTATGATGGTGCTCTCGTTCAGTCGCATGGTGATGTGAGTGTTGGAAGAGGTGTTGGTGTTGATGTTGGTGTGGCGAGTGTGAGGGATGGAAGATGCTGCGTGGATGCTGCGTGGATGCTGGATGCTGCTTGCGTGGATGCTGCTGCTGCCGCTGCTGCTGCTGGATGCCAAGGGGCACGCGCGCGCGCGACTCGCTCGTGTGCAGCATGCCCCCAGTTTATACATACAGTCGTGAGTACGCACGCAGCACGCGCGCGCGCCTGCTGCCATGCATCGCCACGACTCGACTGCCGCGGCTCATCTTTGCTTCAAAGATCAGATCGCGGGACTCATTCTCATTGATGACTGGCGCGCGCGCACGTGACCGCAAAACGCGCGTCGGTATGGTGCATGCCATGCCATGGGCTCGACACGGCCCCCGCGTGTAAGATTCACGATTCATGATTGTCACCCCACACTCGTGTCGAGACCACCACGAGCTATCGGGCTGCGGCGGCGTGTGAAGAACGGCGGTCATCTCCAGCTTTGCGTCACGCACGGCTGCCAAATACAGCTTCCCGCCCGCCCCCCGAACTCGCGATAGAGCCGACAGCATCGCACGGGCACGGGCACGGGCACGGGCAAGGGCAAGGGCCACGGCCAACGATGAGCAGGTCGAGTCGCACGCTGATGGCGGCCGTGGGGTTGCTTGTATGCTGTTGTTGCTGTCTGGGCACGGCCTACGCTTCCACTCCATCACCACATTCGCACACACATCACACCACCACGACAACGCTGAATCCCCTCGCAGCGCTATTGGACGGCATGCGTCAAGTGCTGGTAGCTTCGCTTCACCTCACAGCCGCCACTGTCCGCTTCGCATCCGTCACCCTTCCCAGCGCCATCTACAGCGTGCTGCACTACAGTCTCACGCTTCAGCTCAACTTTCCAAGCCTCGCTCTGCTCTTTCTCGCTTGTCTTGTCGCCGCATTCGTCTGGCTGAGGTATAGACATCTCAATAGGTACGAGAGGTTGAGAGAAGTGCCGCTCGCAAAGGATGAAGGTTTCAACCTTCACCCGGACGTGGGAGCCAATGACGATGATGATGGTAGGGGAAATGGATTCAGCAACTATCTCGACGAGTTCTTGCAAGCCATTCGCATATTTGGTTTCCTCGAAAAGCCAGTGAGTGGTGGAAGGAGGAGGAGGAGCGCGGGCGTCGGATTTGCGCGCGGAGACAGTCCAGTCCCTCTCTGAGCGCGCCAATTTCATCCAGGTGTTTCACGAGTTGGCGCGTCATCTCCAAACTCGCAGACTCATCGCCGGCGATACGCTCTCCCTCGACTCGGACTTTTCCTTTTACATTGTCATCGACGGCAGGGTGCAAGTGTATGCGCCCACCCCGCCCGCCCGCGAGTCTCGCAGAGCAGCAAACGGATGGTCGGAGGATGAGGATGAGGATGAGGGCAATGGATATCATCTGCTCAACGAGGTCACCAATGGAGGCACCCTCAGCTCGCTCTTTACCATTCTCAGCTTGTTCACAGAGGATGTCAAGGTGGGCTTCGGCACGGGCGAAGGGGAGGACGTAAATGTTGCTGGCACGCAGCGTGCCGGTGGCGCACCCGGCTCTTACGCTTCCAGCGCGCATTCCACGGGTCATGCGACGGATAGTCCGCGAAGGCGCACCAATGCTCATCGATCTCACCCGTCAGACGAAGCTGCACCGCCCTTGCGACCGAGTGGCGACCAATTGCAGCTCAACGCTGCAGCGCTGCGCAACGTGCCGTCTGCCATGAGCTCGTCCGTGGCCGTGGAGCGTCTAGACGGCATCGATGCGCTTCGCGCTAGTCCGAGGCAGAGGCGAGGAAAGACTAGCAGCGGGACGGATGATGCTACCGTGGTGCAAGGAGACGAAGACGAAGAGACGAGCACGGTTCACGATGATGTGCCGGGTGGACAGGATCTACTACCTCCTGCTCAGGCCTCTGCTCCCTTTCCACATTTTGCTCGAGCGCAGGCTAGAGCAAGCGTCGCTTCCAGCTTTTCGCCACCACTATTAGCAGACCGAGGTCGAGCGCACTCTACGGCTACCAATTCCACCTTTGCTGAAGCGAGCAATGGTCCTCACACGCCTGGAAGCATCCTGAGCGGCTTCGAATCAAAGGGCGCAAAGCCGAGCCATTACATGCATCACGAAGGCGTGGGAACGGTGGCTAGAGCGGTGACGGATACGACTCTGGCAGTCATACCTGCCGACGCGTTCAAGCGACTGACCAAAAAGTATCCCAACGCAGCAGCTCACATTGTTCAGGGTGAGCGCGAGCGAGCTTCTTGCGTGTGTAGAATGGGGCACGTCCACTGACGCGCGCGGGCGGACGGGCGGCCGCTTGCTTCACAGTCATTCTCACGCGCCTCTCGCGAGTTACGTTCCACACGGCTCACAAGTATCTGGGCTTGACAAGGGAAGTGATGAGGACGGAGAAACACATCAATGAGCTCGCGTGCTTTACGCTGCCTGCCGCCTTTTACGAGCAAGGAGGTATGGAGCGTCTTCGACAGCGCTTCCTACCCGAGCCTCAAAAGCACGATGCGCAGGCGAGGATGCCGAGCGGCGGCGAGTCTGCAACGCCACCTGGCGATGATCCGCACGACGAGGAAGGAGATTACTTTCGCGGCTCGGCTTGGAGGCGCGGAGCGAGCGAAAGCACGGAAAAGGCCAAGACGCCAAAGAGGAATACTGTGGCAAGGGTCGATCCTGCTCGCACGCCCTGGGGACATCCCGATCCGCCTCTGCGCACGCCCACCAGTCGAACCAGCGTCGGACCTGGCGATCTGCTAAGCATGACAGGCACCGAGGATGGCGCTGGGGGAGGCGGAGGAGGCGGAGGAGGGGGCACAGTTGGCGGAAGACCTGGCAGTCCTCTATCCTACCTCGTCTCGACGAGTGCGCGCCCTCGAGCAGCTTCGCGCGGCACGGCCATCAAAGGCTCGGATGCGACGACTTTGGATATGCTCTCTTTGAGCTCCTTGTCGGATGCGCGCCTCGCGAGTCCGGTGGGTGCAGAGAGTGCTGGAAGCGACTCGGGCTCCTTTGCCGGTGGTTTCGGGCCTGGCGCGCTGGCGGATTTCAATCTGAAAGACGCAGTGATGGGATGCATTGCTAGATCGATTGGACTCATGCAGCAACAGAGTCCCGGCACGGAAAGTCCAGGTCAATCGCTCTCTGCTAGTCCGTTTATCAATCCGGCAGACACGCTTCAGAGGAGCGTCTTTAGGAGCGCCTTTAGCAGTCTGAGCATGCTCGATGCGGCCATGGCTTATGATGAGGAGAGCAGCGTGACGGGCGCGAGCAGCAGCGCTTTGGGTCCTCATCACGTCGAGCTGGAGAATGAGGTGGAGGTGAGGTTCTTTCCAGCTGGAAGCGTGCTCGCCAGTGCTGGAGATGCCGCTGCTGGATTGTTCTACGTCATTGATGGTTTTCTCGACGTCGTGGTGCCGCCGGACGACGCGGATACGCAAGGTGTGCAGGACAACAAGCAGCAAGGTCCCAAGCCCAAGCTCCCGGGAAGAGCAGCGCCTTTGAATGGGCAGAGAAGCGGCGCCACGTCGGCGTCTAGGGCGACAGCTGCACCCTCGCGCTCGGGAGATGCTGGACGAGGAGCACCTGCGCAGTCCGATCGCATTGGAAACGCGCTGGACGGAACGGCATCTGGTGCACGTGCACGTGCGCGCGCTCGATCTGCGCAGCAGCAGCAGCAGTACCAGCAGCAGCAGCAGCAGCAGCAGCAGACGGATCACGTACGTCTACCTGAAGACAAACCAAAGGATCAGCGGGCCATCTTTAGCGTGGGAAGAGGAGGCATTGCGGGCTACCTTTCGAGCTTGCTGGGTGCGCCAAGCTACGTGGATATACGCGCCAAGACGGACACGTACGTGGGCGTTCTTCCTGCCAAGGCGCTTGGTAGGGTCATGGAGCGCCGACCCATCGTGCTGCTCACTCTATGCAAGCGGCTCTTGAGCTTGTTGAGTCCGCTAAGTGAGTCGCGCGCGCCGCTCGCGCTCGCGCTCGCTCGACGACACTCCCCGCACGCGCTTTTGACATTTGCGCGCGCTTTCTCCCTCGCACGCGCTCCACACAGTCTTGCAGATCGACTCGGCACTAGAATGGGAGTCTGTCAATGCGGGTCAGGTGATTTACCGCGAGGGCGAAGCGTCAGACTCTTTTTACGTCGTCATCAATGGTCGATTGAGAGCCATTACGGAGCGGGGCGGTGGAGCGGGAGTGGACTCGATCAGCGAGTATGGTCAGGGAGATAGCGTGGGAGAGCTAGACGTCGTGACGCGGTCTGTGCGACGCAAGACGTTGCACGCGATTCGAGATTCCGAGCTGGCAAGAATGCCCATGGTGAGTGGGTTCCTCGTGATGCGTGCGTTCGCGCGTGCGTGCGTGCGTGGCACGTGCGCTGCATAGCAGCTGACCTTTTTGCACCACACGCAAGACGCTTTTCAATGCCATCTCGATGAGACATCCGACGATTACGATTCAAATGTCTCGCATCATTGCGCGTCGTGTGCGCGAAGAGCTGAATTCGAGTCAACGAGAACGCGGCGGACGAGGCGCTCTGCATACGGCCCCGCCCGTTCCCGGCTTGCCCGATTTGGGACGCAACAATCTCAACCTCAAGACGGTCGCCATCGTTCCTGTCACGCGCGAAGTGCCCATCACCAACTTTGCCAACCGACTTCAGGCCGCCTTCGAAGATACGATTGGAGGTCCCACGGCGTTTTTGAATCAGAGCAGCGTGATGGGCGTGCTGGGTCGACACGCGTTCAACCGCATGGGCAAGCTGAAATTGGCCGGTTGGCTGGCCGAGCAGGAACAGCGGTACAGGTTGGTGCTGTACGTCGTCGATACGGCCGTCAGCTCTCCTTGGGCTCAGACCAGCATCAGGCAGGCAGACTGCGTGCTCCTTGTCGGCTTTGGAGACGATCCTAGCATGGGAGAGTACGAGAGGCTTTTGCTGGGCATCAAGACGACGGCGAGAAAGGAGCTGGTGCTGTTGCATCCCGAGAGGAGCGTCCCGCCAGGCGCTACGCGAGCGTGGCTCAAGGTGAGTGGAGAGCGCGCGCGTGTGTGCGTGTGTGCGCGCGCTAACGGTTTTCGCGCCGACACCCACCACAGTCTCGACCGTGGATTCATGCGCATCATCACGTCGAGCTGCCAGGCATTACGCGCTCCGCCGGCGGCTCGACTGCTAGTGGCGCCGCGAGCGATCCGCGAGCTGTCAAGGCGCTGCGCACGCTCAAGGCGAAACTCGAGACGAGCCTGCATCGGTACAGCGGCAAATCTCGCGGCGCTATTCCAGGTCGTCCTCATCACTTTTCCGACTTTGCGCGGCTAGCGCGAAGATTGTGCGGCAAGAGCATAGGTTTGGTGCTGGGCGGAGGAGGTGCACGAGGGTGCGCTCATGTAGGTTTCTTGAGGGCGCTGGAAGAGAGGGGCATCCCCATCGACATGGTCGGCGGCACCAGCATAGGCAGCCTCGTGGGCGGTCTGTACGCCAAGGAGGCCGAAATGGTCACCACGTTTGGCCGCGTCAAGAAGTTTGCTGGCAGAATGGCTAGCTTGTGGCGCTTCGCTAGCGACTTGACGTATCCCGTCGTCAGCTACACTACGGGGCACGAGTTCAATCGCGGAGTCTTTAGTGAGTGTGCGTGCGTGCGCGTAGAGCATTGCACGAGCTGACTGACGCACGCACGCACGCTTGCACGCACGCGCGCGCGCACCACAGAGGCGCTATCCGACACGCACATCGAAGACATGTGGCTGCCCTTCTTTTGCAACACCACCAACATCACTTGGAGCAGGATGGAGGTGCACACGACGGGATACGCTTGGAGGTATATTCGAGGAAGCATGACTTTGGCAGGTCTCATTCCGCCGCTGGTAGATGATGGACACATGCTCGTCGATGGTGGATACATGGACAATCTACCCGTCAGCGTCATGATGGCCATGGGAGCGCACGATGTGTTTGCCGTCGACGTTGGAAGCATTGTGAGTGACCGAGAGGGCTGCGAGTGCGGCGTGCACGACTTGACGCCCGCGCGCGCGCGCGCGTGACAGGACGATACTTCGCCGCGCAGTTATGGCGACACACTTTCGGGCTGGTGGGTGCTGCTCAACAAGTGGAACCCGTGGAGCGATGCGCGAAATATTCCCAGCATTACGGATATTCGTGAGTTGTGGTGTGTCATGGCGAGATGCGATGATCGCGCTGAATGGAGCTCTACGTGCGAGCAGAGGGTCGATTGACCTAGTGAGTGCGGCATTCGCGACTGTGCCTAAAGTATGCTCGCGGTGGCGCGACCGAGTATGCTCACGCCGACGCCCCGACAGCGTTTCTTCGGTCAAGACGCTGGACGAGGCAAAGAGCACGCCGGGTTGCTTCTACCTACGCATGCCTGTGGAAGGTTTCGGAACGGTGAGTAGCGGCGGTGGCGACGGTGGCGACGTCGCGACGACCGCGGCTGACACGTATGCGCTCTCTCTGCGCGCGTCCAGATGGAATTCGGTCGAGTAAGTGGTCGCGAATTGATCACCCTTGGTACGGACTTGCTAACGCGCGCCCGCATTGCAGTTCAACGAGGTGCAACAAATCGGATACGAGGCTAGCAGAGCAGCATTGGCCGGCTGGGCAAAGGAAGGATCTCTCCCCACCGGCATGTCACTCGAAGCCGAAGCTGCCGACAATCACAATCGCAAGCGCGGCGTCGGCGCGCGAAGAAATTCCGTTTGAATGCGCGCGGGCGCGGCTTGGCAGCGTGCAATGAAGATGACATTCAAATTGGGACTTTGTGACGTCTATCGCGCTGCCTCTCTGGCCGAGTGCGATTCTTGAAGCGCCCGCGCGACTGTAAAATGTAGCGACTCGTTTGTCGTTGTGAGGATGGCGATGGCCTGCGAATGTGTGCGTGTGCGGGCCTCTCAGCGATGGACCATCTCGCGCGCGCAGGCGCACTCTCGGACCCTCGGACCCTCGCACTCTCGCACTCTCGCACCCTCGCACCCTCGCACTCTCGCACTCTCGCACTCTCGCAACCACTCGCTCACCTTGTCCACCTCTTCCAAGCTGGCCGCTTGACCTCCTCCCAAGGCGCTAATCTCCATCGCCGTCACGCTTCCAAGACTCGGCATGGTGCTAAGCGTCACGATGGCTTTGGATTGTCGAGGTGAACACGCGTCACCATGCGGGTGCACCTCGATTGGCACGTCTGGATTGCGAGGAATGGACTGGCGCGGTTGGAGGGGCGAGCCTGTCAGAGATGCCCATCGCGGGACACTGTGACACACAGACATTCGTGCTCCCGCGACTCGCAACTCGCAACTCGCAACTCACTGCGCAACAGCCCACCACCAATGCCCACATTTCGATGCCCGCATGCGCTATGGCTGCACTGGCTGCTATGCTAGCCCAAGGTAGACAAAGCGCATCGTCCCACCTCTGACCTCCTCCTCCTGCCGCCGCTGGACTCTGGATGACGGTGACGTGCACGTCGATCGTCGCTTTGGGAAGCAGCTCTACGCGAATGCTAGGCAGAAGCGCGGACTGCAGCGCTGCGCTCAATGCTGCTGCTTCCACATCCTTTCCCGGCTTGCGGCGACGATGACTGGATGATCCCGAAGAAGAAGCAGCAGCAGCAGCAGCAGCAGCAGCCGAGGCGCACGCAAAGGGTGCATAACGAGCCTCTACGTTCAGCTCGGCTTTGGCATTGTAAGCGCGACCTTTGGATTGCCTGGGTCCGTACACTGCGCATACAAGCCTCAAACAGTCCGCCTCGACGTAGCTCGATCCCGATGCTTGCGGTGAGGTGCCCAAGGCGATGTAGAATGGTTGCTGCTGCTGCTGCGGTGGTGATGCGCGCGCGACAGCGGGTGCCGTCGAGGTTGATGCGCCGCTCGATGCGCCGCCCGAGGAGTCGGGCAGAGAGTCGAAATGAGAGGAAGAGACGTAGCGGGGAGCGTACGTCTCTGGTCCGTTGGCACGCCTACGATCGAGCGATGCGGCCATGCTGCGGATGGGGGTGGGGGTGGGGGTGGGGGTGAGGGAGGACAAGGGGGGGGGGGGGGGGGGGGGGGGGGGGGGGGGGGGGGGGGGCAGGAGCTAAAGGGAGCGAGCGCCGAGCGCGCGATAGCTGGTTTACACAAACTCATGATCAAGATTTCACATTCAGATTGTGATTCACATTTGGCGTGAATTGGGCCAAGTTCTGCATCCATGCAAACTGTGCACGTGACGCGCACAAGCTGCGCGCGCGCGCGACACCCATGCATGCAGACTCGTGACTCACCCCCACCAACGGACTTGACTCTCGCGGAACATTCACATTCACATGCATGATTCAACATTCACGATTCACGATTCGTGATTCACAGACTCTGCGCTGACGATGCGCGATGGTTCATGGGGAGTGAAGATGACAGCGGATCTGTTCGTGGCCGCCAAATTCCGCGAATGAGGTGCTGCGCGCATGTCGGGTATAGCGAGGCAAAGTCTCGGGATTCAGCACGCGCACGCGCACGCACTCATCTTCTCGATCCGAGCACGCGGTGCTGGCTGCTGGTTGAGGCGCAATTGCAAGGTGTGATCGACGCGCAATCCCCACTTCGTCGCACCTGATTGCGGTGATTTGGGAATCGGATTCGGGCTATTCGAGCGCCAAATCTGTCCACCGGGATGCCGCTTTTGGACTTGCTCGGTCCAAATACAAATCCAGGCGTGACTTTAATTCGCGGATCCAAACTAAGCGCGTCAGGCATGCACTGCGGCTCCGCGAGCGCGCGCGATTCGCAGATCACCACTCACCTTTGTGTTGGTCATGTGATGCACTCGATGTGCTTCATCTCTGCGCTGACTGTCGCACTCTGACTCACAACTGTAGATTGCATTTGCTCGGACCTGGCACAGTCTTGAGTAGTGGAGCTTCAGATGGCATGCAAAGAGGCACGAGCCGACCTGCGCATGGCGCGTGTGTTGCGCTCACTATAGCTTGCGCCCATTCAAACGGGTGTCTGCGCCCGGTGTGTTGATTGCGTGTCTGCTTTCCATCAGTGGCGCGCTTATTTGTATTTTGGCGTCCATTCGTCATTAGCAGCGATTAACAAATTGATCAGCGTCGAGCGTAAACGAGCGTACCGATGACGGACGTATCAAGAGACCAGTCAGAGTCACAGTTTCGAGTGAGTGCACCTGCACCGCGCTCCATCGACGACGTTAAATAGCGCAGCAGCGCTCTCCCCGTCCAAACGCGCCCCCGCATCCCCGCCCCCCCCCATTTTTCTCTCATCCAGCAACCGCACTCTTACCGTCAAACAATGATTGCGCATTGCAAGCTCCCAGCTCTCATTGCTTTGCTGTCCTGCTTTGCAGCTACGCACCAGGTGAAAGCTCAACTGCAGCGAAAGGGTCTCAAGGGCGAGCTTCCGCAGTGCCCTTCTGCCGGATACCAAGGCTTCAGAAGTGAGTCTTAGAGGGGCACGGGGTCAAATGAAGAAGCTGACCGCGCGCATTCGCATCTACCTCGTCCGCAGACATTGTTCAAGGACCATCAGGAGTGGACATTTTCGCTTCTGAACAGACCCTCTTGACAGCTTGCTACGATGCCGGCGGCGCCATGGTACCTCACGACATGGGCGATAAGGATGCGCAGCCCATCGTGTATCCCTTTTGGAAGTGTCTAGACAGGTGCGTGACCTCTATTGATTGGGGGCGGAGACGCTTCGGCACGCCCTCTTATGAAGCCCTTTGTCCCATCACAGAAGCGATCGAGATTTCACTTGCAAGGCTTTCGCTAAGCTCAACGAAAACGTGGCGAACGGTCAGCCAGTCTGGGTCATGACCACGTTCGAAGAGCCGCAGCAGCATGACGGCATCTCCAAGCCGCCTCCTCACCCAGTCTACTGAGCTGGTGAAGGCGAGCGAGAGCGCACTCACGACTCTTGTCGTGCTGGCCCCTCCCCCTTCCCCCGTCGCAATGTCATATTCTTCGAGATTTTTGTTAGCCTCCAAATCTCCGCTGTCGACAGCCCGATCGTGACCATCGCTGCTTCGGGGACCGCCTGTGAGCTGTGCTTACCGCAGCAAGAGTCTTGAGTCTGTTCCTCCTCAATCTTGAGTGAAATCTTGATTCACATTCACGTGATTCACATGATTCACGATTCGTGATTCAAAATTGGCGCATTCTATTCGGAGATGAGTGCATATGATATTCGGAGACAACGGCATATATGGACGTACCCCAATTTGGTGGTCAGGCCAAATGAGCCGTATTTCAAAAATGGCACTTATACGTCATATGCAGCCGTACTGGCCTTTGCCTGCGCGCACACAACAATAAAAGGAGAATCAATTCAAGTTACATTTCTGGAATTTGAGATTGTGCATCGCGATCTCATCGCTGCGAGGGAGCTCGTGATTCAGCGCGAGTCCGAACTGGTTCCCGTGGGCAAACGCGCTACGGATGTCTACATCGAGGAGCAGATGCGTGGAATGATCGTCGACGAGGATGGCAAGGGCTACAAGCCTAACCCAGCGTACACCATTGATCAGGAGCGAATCGATGTGGCCGAGGCGGAGAAAGCAGGGTGCGAGGATAGACTGGATGCAGCAAAGCGAGCGGTCGAGGATCTCCTCGGGAATGCAAAGATGCGAGCGCAATCGGTCGGTGCGCCGGTAGCGGGTACCAGGCTTGTCTTTGTGGATCTAGCTGGGGCAGAATACAGCACTACCGGGAGCACCACTGGAACTGGGAGCGTCGCTGCAGCACCGCAAACATCTCTGGAACGTCAGGAAGGTCGACAGATCAATACGGACCTGCTCGCCCTCAAAGAGGTCATTCGCGCAAGAGCTTCGAGGCAATCACGCATCCCGTACCGCAACTCGCCCTTGACCATGGTGCTGAAAGAGCACTTTGAGCATGAGCTTGCACCTCAAGACACGTCCTTTATGATTTTGAACGTGGCGGAAGCTTCTGCGCAGCTCACAGCGACCGTCAATACGCTTCAATTTGGCAGTCTTGTTGGTGTCGTAGCAGGGTGACGGCGGAGAGCACAGCGAGGCGTGGGGACACGCGTCGTCTTGAAAGGATTCGATGTGGTTTCGAGTCTGCTCACGCGTGTGATGCGTGTCAGGGGGTGGTCAGGATCCACGCAGAGGGATTCTTCGCATCCAGAGAGGAGTAGACTGTGCATCCCAGATCCAGACCGGTGCTGCGTGGAGTCGGAGGAATCTGTCGTCAGTCGAGCGCTCGTGAGCACAATGATGATCTCCTGCATACGCACGGGCCTCGACAAGCTACCTCTGCATACACGCTGTCCCCTCTAGTCTCGGGTTTACCATTCGCGACGCTCTTGCACTCTGAACTCCAAGTTCCGAAAGCCGACTGGACGTTGCCGGGATACTTGAAAAGTTCTAGGGAGAGGTAGTCGCAATCATCAGCTTGAGCCGCCACGGAGCAGAGACGGCACGATGCGCCGGCGCCCATGTCCTCATTCTCACCGCGCCAGCCTCCGTCGTCGGCATCTGGACAGTCGGCGGCCAGCACCAATGCAAAGGCGGAGAAGGCGGTCAAGAAGAGGAGGAAATGAGCAAGTCGCAACATGTTGGTTTGTAGTTCAAGATTCGAGATGGGTGCTTCCTATTGCAGTGAGGGGCACGAACGCTGGGGTCGTCTTATATATCCACGAGTGGTCTCCGCGAAATGCCCGAAGGCCCATGCTCTGCGCGACGCGCAACAACACACTCGCAAACATCAAAATACGCTCTACTCGGGAGCGGCAGATGCTCATGCTTCGTGTCAGCACCTTTCAAACGGTCAACAAGATCACTCATCTCACGGCTCTCCAACAGGCCCGTGGTGCGCGCGTGACGAAATCCGATTCAACGCACCACGTCGATCCGCGGTCGCGCTAATCACGGCTCGTGTGCGCGTCCAGCGCCAATCCTAGCAGGAGCGCCCGTCTAGCTCGAGCACACTCCGCGGACGCTCCGCAGCCCCGTCGGAAGGACCGGCATGGTGTTTTGATCTGCGCAGAGGATTGCTGACACGGCAAGTCAACTCTGCTCCAGCAAATGTCTGCACGCCCGCGTCGCATTCGTCTTGACCCTGTTGATCCTCCGCGCAGCGCTTCTCGCGTCTGTTGTGAACGTTCATCTTGCGCATGCTATCTATCACTTTGCGACGGATTCGTCTGGCACCGAGTCGGCGTGGAAGTAGACGCGCGGAACCTCGCGTATCTCGGCGCAACACCAGGCTCCCTCCCCGTCTTCTCCGAGGTCGATACAATTCTTTGGTGTTTTGGAGACAAGTGTGCGTTCGATTGCACGGACAAGAGGCTGCGCATGTTTCGAGTCGGCTGGCTCCTTTGGGAGCGGCGCGCCCAGCGAGAGCGCGAGCACGGCCCTTGGCGCGCCCTGAACTCGAACAATAAAGTCCTCGGGACGCTCCACTTGACGAAGACAAGCCGCCTTTTGGCACTCTCCCCCCAAAATCTCCTCGAACAGTCGCGGACAGGCATTGTGCGACGCCCTGCGCTCGCGCCAGCAAGGAAGCAGCTTAAGAGGGCGACATTTCGTAGTCTATCGCTTGACTCGCCACGCTGCACCTTCAGAAACACTCGGCTCCGCACCAAAAGACCACGGTCCAAAGCACAATCCTACGCACGCACAAGTCTAATCCACTGCGACATGGTACGCCTCTACATCGCCCTCCTGTGCCTAGCTCTGCTTGCTAGTCAAGCTGTGACGGCCGCGACCTGCCCGGCCGCCAAAGATCAGGTACGGAGTGAGTACAAACGCGCTGCGCAAAGGTTGTAGGCACGTCTGATGGACCCGCGCGCACAGTCGTCAAGAAGTATCCTGGCGACTTTTACGTGGCAAAGCAGGCTTGGATCCAGACTTGCAAGGCGCTCCCCCATAGTGGGGTGACCCTCTTTCCTTACTACGAAGGAACGCCCACAGAAGCAGGATGCAATACGGAGTGAGTCTCGCGACAAACGACACGACACTCGTGGGCGCGACAGTGTTGACGTGGCGCGTTCGCTACCACAGTGAGGGCGTGGATTATGGATGTCAAGTACTCGAGAAGCTAGGTAGCGGATGGGAGCTGGCGACGCCGTCCGGCAAGTCCACTTTACCCGAGTTCGGTGCACAGCACGGGGAAGTGGTCATCATTGGCCGTGAGAAGATTTAGATGTAGTTGGCACAATCTCGTCACTCGAAATGCCGTGTAGAGCGAAATGCTCGCGGTTTCAATGCAGTTGGCACAATCTCGTCACTCGAAATGTCGTGTAGAGCGAATTGAAGAAAGTCTTTATCCTAGGATATGTTGCTTGGCTACCGTTGCCCATCCTTGACGCTCCCTCAACAATCTGCCCGTGTACAAGATGCGCACACTGCCCCACGCGCCATTGGGGGCAAAGGCATTCACACGATCTGCATCCAGTGGGCTCCCCTTGATGCGTGCAGCGATTGTGAGGAGTATTAGTGGCCACGCTTTGCAGACATGCGATTGAGCTAGCCCAAGCGCAACCATGACTGCAAAAACAGATTGGCTTTTGTTTCGCTCACCATACGGGTCGACAATTGTGCGAAGTGTTTGCTGAGAGGCGTGCGAGACTGGCATGGTGGCTCGCGCTTTTTCTCTCCGTAGCACTTGGGCCATGTGCATATTTGCAGAGCATGAACTGCCCGACCGCTTCCAGATCGTGGTTTCTTGAGGCTTCTGCAGGCTGACGCGAGTGCAAGCTGTGTGCCTTGGCGTGATTTGGAAGAGGTAAACGGGAGTTGATGGCGGTCCCCGGTGGGTAGACAATGGCGCAAAGGTGTTGGTAGCGCCGCTGGGGGCGCAACGTGAACAATCAAGCTCCCTTCTCGCCTCGCACGCTGGCGCCTTCGCGTAGAGATGCGTCTTTCCGCGCTTTGGCGTCCGTGGAAAGGCGGTGCTCACGCCTTGACCGGCGCAGACAACACAGCTATCTGACTACTGGGCCAGATCTCGTGTGCGGTGAGCATATAGCCTGCACGTTGCTCTACAGGCTTACCCGACGTTTTCTGTGGTACTCACCGAGAGTAGCAGGGCAAAAGTTTAAAGAGCGACGTTCAACAAAGTCGTTCCATTGCTTTCACCACGAATCTCAGGCTCTTTCAAGCTGACCAAAGCTCCACAGCATTCGTGCAGAGGACGCGTGCCACACAGCCCGATCAACATACTCCAAGACCGACGAAGCTTCCCCTTGTACAACAATGGCTCGCCTGCCCATCGCTCTCCTATGTCTCGCTGTGCTTGCTGGTCAAGCGGTCGCGGCAGCGATCGAGACAAAGACAAAATGCCCAGACTCTGTCAGAGGTCTTCGTAGTGAGTGGGCTGACGGCGACACGTAGGACTCTGCTGATGCCCTCGCTTCGCGCACGCAGTCGTCAAAAAATTCCCTGGAGATCACACCAAAGCGAGATTACATTGGATACTGACCTGTCAAGGACTGGACGGCGATCAGAATACGATTGGTGCTTACTTTGAGGGAGATCAGGCTGCATGCAACAACATTGGGTAAGTGTGGTCATGGTGCAAGACATTGTCGAGCAGGTCTGTCGCTGATCTCGCTTTTGTGGACAGCGCGGGGACTGACTATGGATGCACCGTCCTCGAGAAGCTAGGCAGCGGTTGGGAGCTGGCAACCCCGCCGACGGATTACGTCGCCAAACAAACAAGCGGCGGGTCGTCCTCAGGTCCGTGACGCAGGGTGGACACCGATGCCATAGTAGATGCGTACTTTGATGAGATGTCTGCCGCGCTGCACCGTATCAATCGCTCTATTGTGTTTCCAAAAGATTCGTGGGTGTGCCGCGTGAAGAGCCTGTGCGCGACCCACGCACGCGTGACTTTGAAGTGAATCACGCACACATCGCGAGACTCGTTTGCAAAAGAAAAGCATCATGTGAACACCACCGTGCGCGCATCGCACTTGTAGCCATGATCAAGACGTACGCACACGTGACTGGGCCGACTCCCACGCATTCGTGTTTGTAGACGCTCGCGGTAAATACGACACAGTACGGGTTGTAGGTACACACGTGCTTATGAATGAACGTGAGCGGGGTCATCAATCGCTTCATTGAGTCAGGTCCGCCAACGAGCGCAGGCTGAGCTGGGCCCACGAAAAGGCAAGACACTGCTCTCCGACTTGCTATTCGATCGACTCTACGCCTGACGTGGGTCGCAACACCAGCTAACCGAGGTTCCAGCCGGTCCGAATCTTGGGGTCTGCGCCATTTGCGTCATTTTTCACGCTTTAGCGCTCCCAGCGTCTGCGCATCCATCAACACTCGAAACACCATGCTGCGGAGCTGACAACGTGCAAGCGGTGCCTACCCGAGGCGTCGCGACTACATCTGTGATGATGTAGCTGCGACAAAGTACAACAATCCAACTCTTGTCAGGCCCTCGCTCTTCCCGCAGCCTCTGGACGTGCGCAGAAGAAGAGCATTGCGGCGCGTCGTGGCGGATAGCTTTGGGCTGGGCAGACGTGCACGATTGCCGAATCGTACCTTGGCGTGTTTTGGAAGAGGTAAGCGGGCGGTTCCTAGTGGGTAGACAAGGCGAGGCGCAGACGAAAGCATGCCTTTCCGTTCGGTCAGCTGGCTTGACGTCGCAAAGTGTCCCTCGAATAAGAGGGGCTGCTGGTGGTCGGCCGACGAATGGCGTTGTTGTCGGCCCGTGGTGAGCAGGCACAATGTCCCGCCGACAGAGGGCGTTGCTGACGGGCCGTGTCGGGTAGACAAGACGCTTCATGTAACGCTTGGCGCGTGTCGCCAAGCCGTGGAGCGTCGAGCTGCACACTGGATGTGATCTTGCTGCCCGCCTCTGTGCTTCGTCGAGGCTATCGAGGACTCGAACATAAAGCGCGACCTTTCTGACGCCCCACCCCACACCTCCCACACTCGCACCAGTCCATCAACGTTGCGTCACCATCCTATTCATCAAGTGTGCTGCTACCATGTCTCGCATTTCTATCGCTCTCAAGTGCGTTGCGCTGCTTGCTAGTCTGACGTCGGCTCAAAATGCAGCCCACGCCCAGGCACCAGCCTGCCCAGCAGCCAAGCACAATGCGCGCAGTGAGTGCTGTCCCGTCCGTCAACAGCGCAGAGCTTGACGATTGACGTGCTCCCTCTCGCGCACGCAGCGGCTACCAAGTATCCCGGGACGTACGCCGAGGCGCAACAAGCTTGGTTTCAGCGATGCAAGGCGCTGGGCGACGCCGCCAACAGCAGCGGCAATACGATTCCTGCTTTTGCCGGAACGCCTCCACTGGTTGCATGCGTGGGCGCGTGCGTGCGATCAACGAGACGCTTCACGCCCCGCTAGCTTGCTGATTTTGCTTTGCCCTTTTCCGCTCGCAGCGCTGGCGAAGACCTGGGTTGTGTGGTGTTCAACTCGTTTGACGGTGGATGGGAACTGGCGACGCCGCAAGTAGGAACCTCGCCGATCGGATCCTGACAAGTGGCGAGATGAATGAGCGGAGAGCTGGTATCTCGTGGTTCCTCTGAGCGTTCTTTGCATGTGCCTTGGCGACGTCGCACGCTACTGTCTCGCCCTGCTCGCACGAATGCATCCTTGACTTGGTCGCGCGTGACGCGTGCACGCTATACTACTCTCTCGCGCCCCCAAACCTCCTCGCACCTGCTCTTGAGGTCATGACAGTACGTGGCGTTGCCTTGATCGAGCTTGCTCTGCAGACCCAACAGGTAGTAGCCGATCCATGCGAATGGCCCAGACATGGATTCCCAGTTTGTGACCATGCACGCCGCTGCTCCCTCTTCTGGAAGCGTCGACACCGTCTGCACTCGCTCCGCAATGCCCAGCCAGCTTGGCAACAGCAGACCTTGCCAGGCTAGCGTCGACTGGATCGCGTCGTCCGCGAGCTTGGTGATCTGTCCCATCGCGATCGCGATCGCGTCAGCAGCGGCAACAATGCGCCACCAAGCGGGCTGACCACCACTCACGAGTTCAGGCACCTCCATCGGCTTTCCACTGCCATCATCCCATTTCATCTTGCCTTTGGCGCCTTCTCGCAGAGGTGCCGCTTCGGCGCCATCCAGCTCAAAGCTCCGCATCGTGCTGTTCCACTCGGCATACTCGTCCAGCGCGGTAATCACCCGCCAAACCACCTCTCTGGGAGCGGCAATGCGAACGCGGGTGCCGGATGTAAAGACGACTCGCGAGAGCGGCTGGTTGGGCGTCGCGGTGAGGTCTCGAAACGGCGCGGCGATGGTCATGTTGGCGTGTTTGCGTGAAAGTCTCGAGGTCAAGGCGCGAGGAGTCGCAGGGGGGCGGGATTAAGATGGTTGCGAGGAGGAAGGGTGCAGCGTGGGCCTCGCTCTGAGGAAGGAAGGGTGCACCGCGCGGCTTCGCTCCCAGGAACGTGCTTCAATTCCACGCGGTGCGCATCGCATGTGGCTGTGCATGCAGCACGAGACGCGCGGCGGCTGAGCGCGCGCAGAACACCCGAGGGCGAGCGAGGTGCGAGTGAAAGCCGATGGAGATGACTTGCATACCTAGTAACGTACTTGTGTGCTGGGGTGAGAATCAAGCGACTCACGCTTGCAAGTCATGTGAGGTGACGGTCGATTGCATTAAAGCGCGCGACGCGCAGCTTCCGAAGATTTAACAACAAATACCTATCATGTGATACGCGCTTGATCTTTAGGTTAGGGTTACAAGGGGGTGTGGAATAGGGTTTTTGGAGTTTGTGTTATAGGCATCTAGAGGAGCTCAAGGAGAGCCATTTGTTAAAGCAGCGCCAAAAACCCTACAGGTTTGACAGCATGAGGTCCATCTAACCTCAAGATGGTCTGGTTAGGGTTAGGGTTAGGGTTAGGGTTAGGGTTAGGGTTAGGGTTAGGGTTAGGGTTAGGGTTAGGGTTAGGGTTAGGGTTAGGGTTAGGGTTA
>NW_020290152.1:0-24766 GCF_003144195.1 Ceraceosorus guamensis | reverse complement strand
CCCCCCCCTTTCCCTTTTTTTCACAAAACGCACCGATACACACGGCTTTTGCATTGACGACACTTCTAGCTGGATCTCTCCTTCCGCCTTGCGTGCTAGCCAGTGCCTCGTCGAGAGCGCGAGGTACGGACGGCTGCGCTTGCGGATGGCAGGCAGTCTCTGATCACCTGCAAGTCAAGGCCTGCTGGCTGGTCTCACGCGCGTCCCAGGGCCGTCACCACCAAAGCTGTTGCTCCTGCTTCTTCACACTCGGCGCAGGCAGACGTCAGTCATGCGCCCTCTGCTGCACACAGTCTCCCCACAGACATGACGCGCTCGAGTAACTGAAAGCTTGTTCCAATGGCGAACAGTCGGTTACCCGCTGCAAACAACCTTACGCCAGACACCCACCAAGAGGAGGCAAGGGACAGGGATGCGGGTACGCTCTGTTCGGCCTTTCGAGAATCCGCTCTGCTCGCCTTCTGATTCTGCGCCCCGCCGCAATATCCGCTTCTCGTGCGATCGCTTCATCAGTCCAAGCACTTTCCATTCGCCTGAGCTTCACAGCACCACTTTGCCGCGCGAGCTCACATCGACCCCCTCACTCCGAGCTTGATGCGAAAGAGGATGCGGGAATTGGGGCTGGCTGGCTCCCCCTTTGCAAGCGGGGCACCCTTCGGGAACGCTAGCGGGACTCGCGAGTGGGAGCAAGTAGTCTGATGAATGTGGAGGCGGTCGAATCAAAATCCAAAAATCAGCCATGCAATCGTGAATGTTGAAGCGTCCAGTCACGCCGAGTCTCTCTATGTACGTACATGATCACTTCGTAACGAACGAGCCTTCGTCCGAACATTCTGCGCTGGCGAGACCAGCGGCGGGTGCTGGCACTCTTCCAAACTTGCAAGTGCTCTACTTCCAGAGTGCGAGGTCGTTCAAGCTTGACAAGTCTTCTTAAACCCAACCCTGAGACAGACCTGCCAAAAGAAGGGAAAAACCTGACCGCTAAGGGATGTGCGTGTGTGGCCTGTCACGTGACGTGACCACGCATCCTCCCCGGACTCGGGAGTCTTGAGTTCCCAATTGGAATCGGTCTTGTCTGCTGAGTGGGATATCTACGCCTGACTTCAAGCCGACACACGTCTCGCTCATGACTGCTGCTCGAGCCAAGATGACCATCACGACGAATCGCGGCGCAATGGCACGCGGGCAAGCGGAACGCTGGAGCGACCTCCAGAGCGCAGCGCCCGGGGCGAAAGCAGCTTTCGACACCTTCCGAGAGTCAGCATGGACAACACTACAAATCGTCAAGCCATCGCCGGAGCGTGCTGACGGATCGGAGGTGCAACAACACTCAAGGCAATCAAAGTTCGACTTTCGAGCACCAGTGAGGAGGAAAGAGCATCTCGCGCAAGCCAATGACCGTGTATGATCGGCACGACTCGCAACAACAAGAGACGAAAAGACATTCAGGACTAGGCATTAAAGAGACGATCTGATGCAGGAGCGATAAGAGGCAGAAAGAGAGAGTCCGGAGCGCAAAGGCGGTGCTAGTGTGACGATGCATCAAGCAGCATCATATCCGAGCTACAACGATATGGAAGAACGGGGTGCGTGCGGCGCGATTTTGGAAGAAAGTTGCTGGCCAGCAAGCAAGCCTTCTCAGACCTGCACCATGGACCTAGGCACGAAGGTGGCCGAAGTGGGAGTGTTTGGCAAGGAACTGGCGGCAGGCGAGCCTGCGTGTCCAAATTTGTGTCTGCGCTTTGACGGGTGGGCATGAGCCTCCCAATCGCTCGAGCGTCTCGCATCTGCGCTCAAAGGCGCTGGGCGTTTCCGTTCAGATCGGTCCAGCTTCACCTCAACCTCGACCGGGGAGACGGAGATCCAGCTACTGTCGCTCGAGCCAGCATCCCCGTTTGCCTGCTCTTCTCCGTGCTCGACTCTCAGCTCGGAGCATGTGTGTCGCTCATGCAAGTCGGACTCGCTAAGCGCGTGCGGCTTACCCTCTAGAGAGCCGTCTTCTTCCTTCGGTGCGGCGAAGCCTTTCCTATGCGTCGAAGTAGCATCTCCCGCAAGCCTCTGTCCTTGGTCAGATCGCAGCTCCGGTAGAGCAGTGTTCCGTTGGATCAGAGGCGACCTCCTTTGAGCAGCAACCCCTCCGCCGACGTTCAGCGGAGCCAAAGAAGACCTAGGCGAGGGAGCAAAGAAGCGATGCGGCGCATTACCAGCACTTAACGGCGATGGGTCCGTCACGCCGCGAGATGCGGAGCGCATGGTCAAGCATTGGAGTTTCGGCATGATGGGCGAGGCGTTGGTGGACCACGGCAAGCTGCTAGCCGTGCTGCTCGTGCTCGTCATTTGGCTGCTGCCGAGGGGCGTGTACGCTGTGGTCACAGTGTCGGCCGGCGAAGCTTCAACCGAGCAATCAGACGGTCCGCGCACTATAGGGCCGGAATGCATGTTGGTGTGGATCGACAAGACGTTCGCAGAAGGTCCGGCGTTGCTCATGCTGGCTTGACTGCCGCTGGCATTGGAAGGCTGCGATCCCACGCGCTCGTGCCGCCCTGGTCCGCGTGGCGGATCCGAAGGCGATCTGGAACGCGATCCCGGGCCTTCCCCTCGCGTTGTTTGCTCGCGGTGGGCGAGCTGCTGGCGGTGCACCAGCTCATGGAGATTGCCAATGTGCTGCAGTTGATGCGCCCATAGTCAGCTTTGTGGCCGTATCATCACAGACGTGGTCACCGTGCGACACTTACATCGATGGCACGGCGCAGGATCGTGGCCTTGCTCTCACCGCCTTCGCGGCAGTTGGGCAATACCTTTCGGAGCTCCTCAAAGCCCGCATTGATACTCTCACGACGACGCTGCTCGCTGATGAGGTGGTTCATTCGGCGCGTCTGCTGAGCAGACGTGCCGCCTCGCCTCCTCACATCAACGATGTGCTGCAAGTTAGGTCGAGACGGTCCGGCAGAAGCTGAAGGGGTCGGTTGACCGACGTCATCGCCATACACGTCTTCCATTTCGTGATCGTACGTGTACGACGGGAAACTTTGCTCGTGCATGTTGAGGCTTGCAGACGTTCCGCTAGGCAGCCGGTGGCCAGCTCGTTCGGCGACTTGCTGCGAGAGCGGGGCGGACGCGCTGGAGGGGCTGCGACGATGCGCAGGTAGTGCTGGTGCAGCCAGCGCGGGGGCTGAACGTGTTGCCGACGGACCAGGCGGACCGTGGTTGAGATCTTCAGCCGTCAAAGGTCTGCGTATCTTCATGCCAGGACCCGGTGGCTGCGTCGCACGGGCGTGTGGCTCGGATACGTGGTAGGAGTGCGCATGAAAGCCGGGCGGCGGCCGAAGAGGTGGCAAAGTGGATCTCGTAGTGGAGGCGGCGTTACCAGCAATCAAGTCGGGTGGCAACGGTGGCAAAATGTGACGCTTAGAGTCTGCACCGGCTGGAGAGGCCCCGACGTGCTGCGTCCGAGCACGTTGAGCGGTGCGCTGCGCCGCATCCACATCGTCTACGGAGCGGCGAGGCGGGAAGGGCTGACGAGTATCTCCGGGAGCACTAAGCTTACGATGGTAGGCCCACGCAGCTTCGCGAGGGACGGTCGCTGCCGAAGCTGGCAGACCTGACGCAGAGAGCGAGGACCCATCGCCGCTGACGGTCCTGAGACGCCGCAGCTGAGCCGTGGAGGGCGAGCCGCTGGCCCGGGACGGCGGAGCCATTTCAGATCGAGGTGGCGGGGATCGCGGCGCGAATCGTTCCTGCGCGCAGTATGCCAACGTGCGTTGTCCATGCACAGGAGGTGGGCCTGGATACGCAGCGTGGCGCGATTCGCCATCAGACGGTCGTCGGGGCACGCTTGCATGCGTGCCTGGTGCAGCGTCCACGAGCGCGCGAGGCAGCTCCGCAGCACGACTGTTGCGTCGAGCTGGCGGTAGTCTGGAATTGATCCTTTCAGATTCGCTCGAGGATCGCCGCGCACCCCACATACCCTGATATTGAAGAGGTTGTGACATGCCCGAAACGCTGGCAGCTCGGGCGGGATGAGCCTGATGAGGGGCGAAGGGCACTGCTTGAGGATTTTCTCGACGGTGTTCTTGATCGACGTCCATGGGATGACGGGAATCGCGACGGCGATCGTCCATTCTTGGAGGAAAGTCTGTAGGTATGCGCTGGGCTTGGTGCGAGGCAGTACGCTCGCTAGTCTGCCTGATCGCATTCGGCAGGATCATGCTGGAATGACTCGGCGGTGGACCAAGCCGCTGATGCTCGCTGCGACTATGTGGCCGCGGATCGAGCTCACGCTTCTGCTCTGTCCTAGCGAAGTGGTGCTCCATCGAGTGTAAAAGCTAGCTTTCAATGCTCGAGCGGGATCGCACCTACCGTAGAGCTGACTAGTTCTTGCGTTGAGAAGAACTTGCTATTGCTGCGACAGCTTGCATGCGCTTCACGGAACGTTGAGACCGAGAGCAGATGGGATGGTGATGTGGTAAAGCAGAGAGCAGATGGCTTGCTTTTGAAGTCAGCGCCCGGGCGAAAGTATGATCTGCGACCCACTCGGCCGGAGCAGATTTTGCAGGAAAGGTGGGAGCACAATGGCAGGACAGAAGACTGGTGGCGCAAAGGTTCTTTGATGGATCGGACCCGCAAGGTTCGACTCCCTCCAGCAGAGCTCTCAGGGCGAAGCGCGCTGCGTTGCGAAATGCCGGCGGATGTGTATGCGTTGAAGAATCAGAAGCGACAGCGCATGAAAGGTGTCCAGCACAGCTTCAGATACGACTAACGGTAGAGGATGTGCGATGGAGCCAAATAGGCGAGGCACGCGGACGACGAGATGGATCGGGAAGGTCGACTCTTGAGTCGTGAGTCGAGGTGCAGGACTTGCGCGCGCGCACGCGATCGAGCTTGCTTTTTGCTCTTCTAGTGTGAGAGGGCGAGCAGCTAGGGAGCGAAGGGTCAGTCAGTGTCTGGTCAGAGGCAAAGCATCTCGAGCGAACACATGAAGCTAAAGAAGCAAACGACGGGGCGATCCACATGGCGACACCTTACAGACCGACACACCGACCACCTTGTCTGATGCTGTGACCGGAGGGCTGTTGCAGATACGGTACCGGAGGCAAGAGCGCAGAAAGAGGCGCGTGCGGGCGTGTTCGTGCCTGATAGGTGTGTGTGTGTGTGTGTGTGTGTGCGCGCGCGCGCGCGTGTGTGTGTGTGCATATGTGTGTTCGTGCAGATTTGGGCGTAGCACCGCATGGCGATGCATGACGGGGGAGTCAGCGCATGCAATCCCATGTTGATCCTTGCTACTCTGCTGCTCACCATACTTTTGCTGCCAGCAGCAGCGAGCTCAGAGGGCTGACGCTCAGGCGTTCCCCTTCTCGACGTTTTGGTGTGATGTGCGAGGCGGAAGCGGGCAAGCGTGCAGCCATTCATTTTGATCTGGCGCATGTTTTCCGCCATCATATCATCATCCCAAGCGACTCGCTCGCTGTGCGGCTGATGAGCAGACCACCACATGCTTTCCACGCTCCTCGATCCGCCCGCTCGTCTGGGCAGTAAGGGAGAAGCACTCTGACTCAAAGCCCTTGCGGTCTCGCCTTACCTACTCGCGAGTCGGATCGTTGGCCACCAACCACCACGCGGTTTTGGGTCTCGGACATCCGCGAAGTGAATCGAGAAGATCAATCACGAAATTCAATGAATGGCGACTCAGGACTGCACGACTGCATTTCGCAATCTTGGGCGGAACATCAGTCAAAATGAAGGCTGAGCGGGCGGCCGGCCGGCCGGCCTCTGGGCTGAATCGTGCACAAGGGCGGCACCGGTACAGTCACGGAGTAAGCCAAGAGCAGTTTGCTGGCTGTAGCTGGCCGACAGCCGTCCATGCATCGTGGGCGGCGAAATTCAGATGCGGCGTCGTGCGCTGATGTCGATGATGGGTGCAGCGTTTGATTGATTGTCTGCATTGCTTTTGTGTGCCTTAGCCCACGCCTGCTCCATCACGCTGGCGGGGCTGCATGGGCTGCATGTGGTGATGATCCCTAATTTAGCCCCTCGATCGACTTTTGTGGCACGATCAGCAGACAGCTGCTGCTGCTGGGCTGCCGGCGACATATGATGTCCCTGCTGTGCAGTGGCAGGTAGAGTATATCCAGCCCACTCCTGCATTGCCTTGACCGTCGTCCTTGCTTGCACGCCGTTGCCACCCTTGCGCCTCGTCGAGAGCAAGAGAGAGCAAAGGGGCCGACCGAAAGGGGGGGCCGCATGTGAAACAAGCTTGGAGTGAATGTTGCTGTGCTTCAGCGCAAGCGCCCACGAGGAAGATGCAATCGATGAGCGCGGCCCGCGTCAATCACGAAGGTCGAGTTCAGGCTAGGGTCTCAATTCATCAGTCGATCCATCTCTTTGAGGCTAGAGCCGCACACTCATCCGACTGCTCTGTAGACCATTCAAAGGCACCGACAAGAATCGAGGCAGAGGACATCTGCCGCCGCTTTTCCTCTGACATTTTAGCCTGGCCGATGGGCGTGGCGCTAATGCCCCGAAAATCGCGTGCAGCAGTTCGGGAATACGCGCGTGGCCTTGAAGCGGGAAGTCTAGGGGTGCAGCTTAGGGGGCATGGGCTGTTATGGACTTCGCATTGCGTGGCGAAAGGCGCGCACGAAGTCACTCGATGAATTTCCACTGGACAATCCACCATCAAGTGGCGAAATGGCGTTCGGAGCAGAATGGTTGCACGGTGGCGGTAGGCTTGTAGCGATGGCACGGATCAGAGACCGGACCGCGTGGTTGTTCTTCGGCGGCCGGCACCCGATTCAAGTTCGCAAAAGGTTGAGAAGGGAGCAAGCGTGTTGGTGCCTCGACACAGCAGCACGGATACAGACATGCTCGGAGCAAGGAAGAAGGAGATTGCGCCAAGCGTCGGAGGACACGCGGTTTAGGCATGAGCTTGCAGCTGAGACCTGTCCATCGCTCATCACCAGAGTCATCAAGGGACAGCAGGTGAGGGATTGCAAATACGCGGCAGGGTCCTCCGGCCTCCCCCCGCGTGCTGCTGCATGCCTGAATTGTTTGGCTCGAAGAAAGCGGTCAAATGCGTGGAGAAAAGTCAAGGCGGGCGTGCGGAGCTAAGGCAATTTGATCGAGGCTTCATTCCGCGCCCTCGATCAGGCACTAGAGTCACGAGTGCCCACGCGTGGGCAAAGTCAATGTATACAGAGACCGAGGTAACAAGAGAATCGAGTAATATATGCACAGCGGCTAGTTCGGGCGCAGCGACAGCCTTGCTGCAGCACACCTGATTGGTCGACGCGGGTCAAATGGAGCAGCAGCCAGAGTAGTGAGTGCATGGTCACTTTTGACTGCACGGTCAGTCGTGAGTGCTTGGGTCCAGCACGATCACGAGTCCAAGCACGAAAGGCGAGGTGGCATGCTATTCGAGGATGACGGATTTGGCAGTGGTGCAGCGCACTAGATGCTGGCGACAAGCCTCGAGCTTCTAGGGATGCTATGTCTGCGCACAGCAGCGATCCACCGACCCTTTCGCGCTTTAGCCGCACCTTTTGGGCGCTCAATGGCTGCGCGACGACGCCCTGCCCAACTCACTCAATTGCCGAAAAGGTGCACATCATCAGCACCGCGAGGCGAGCGAGAAGGGTGTCAGGCACAAATGGGGCCCAGACAGCAAGGCACATCGAATCGAGTCGAGTGCACATGTCATCAGTCTGGCCGCTCGAGTGAGACTTTGCAAGATGCTGGCTGAACGTGTTTGTGGAGGGCTGAAAATCGTGAATGCCTTTGCAGCATGCATGATCTCGGTTAGTGGAAGAGCGGCTGAGCTGTCTCCTGACGGAGCGCGCCTCGATCTGTCCGCCTAGGGAATGGAACAGTGGCGACACCCACCATTCCTCTCCAGGCGATGAGCTGACACCTGAGCAAGCACCGAAAGACCGATCGGAGAAGAGAAGGCACACGCGCACGGCTCTTGGCTATCGCGCGATGCTGTCTAGCGTGGCATCGACCATGTGCTCGTCCATGCATCGTGCAGGCTCTGCTCTCGCTACATGCTTGTCAAGAGGAGACGTATTAAAAATTGTTCACAACCGAATACATCCAATCATCATCAAACCAACCATTGAGACAACATCCGGAAGCAGATCACTCTGCCTGCTCTTGTGTGCCTGCATCGGAATCCTTGGCCGCGCAGCATGCACCGGACAATCCACTCGACTCTTGCCTTACATACATGCAGCAGTAAAATCACTCTACTTACTGCAGCCAGCAGCTAGGACAACGCTGCGACCGCAATTCCGGAAGGTTTCATGCGTCAGCAAAGTCAAAGAGTCGTTCTGAGAGGACGTCTGCGCAAATGGTGAGCTTGACTCTGAGCGGAGTGATGAAGGGCGCGTGCTGCGTCTCAGCAACCGGCACCTCATGTCCGGTCAGCTTTGCCAAAAAGCGAGTTGCCGTCATGCGGTCGTGCAGATCGGGGCGCTGATTCATGCGGATCACACGCTTGCCTCTGCTCTCTGCTAGAAAGCAGTCAGCAGAGTCACCCGGTCCAATTCGTGATTCAGACTCCCCTCTTCTGCGCCGATGCGCCGCATCAGCGGCAGCAGGCCGTCGCCAACACAAGCTGCATCGGTCTAAACGCCGATGTCTAAGAGCGGAGAACGCGCGGACCAAAGTTTTTGGGTCGCGCACGCACGCACGCACACGCGCACACGCGCACACGCGCAAAAGCGCCTCAGCTCGATCGATGCCTTTTTGCCCTGGCTCACGTCCCAACTCTTGGCGCATCACACTCGTGATTGTCGATGGGACGAACACTCGCAGAGATAAGCTGCAGTCGTGCAAATCGACTGGCTGCCTACCTGTAAGCTGGCTGGACTGCACGATGAGACATGGATATGGCCCCGTCGATCGCCTTGAACGGACATGACGCGCTCTGTTGACGAATGGGCCAGACGTCACATCATGCACCAGCCTCGTGCTTCCGACTTCTTCGGCACCTGCACATCTGCACGGGTGCGTGAGTGGTTGTCTTTCGCAATCCACTACTGCATGACTACTACGCCCCCACAAGAGACTAGGAAAACCATCTAAGCACATCAGTCAAATTCGGTGCTTGTCCTCCGAAGGTCAGGAGCGGGCTCGACGGAAGCTTCCTGATTCGCTCGCTCAGCAATGAAAAATGGTGTCACGCTCACGCAAGCTTCAGTAACCGGGCGATGGGACATACAGGAGCTTGCATGATGGATGCAGCTAGCTGGATTGTGGCGCCGAATGAGTGCAGCTTGCTTTACTCGGCTCAAGCGTGCGGAACCGATCTGCAGCTCACACAGCTATCGATAGCCGAGCAGTGCGGTATTCTGTACACACATCAGGTCCCCAAGTCGCTTAGACTTGTCTGCCACAGCGTTCGTGAGTCTCGATGGGATGAGTGGAGCCGCGGCAATAAGAGCAGGAACGAAGAGCGAGCATATTTCGGGTGAACGAATTCATCGGGCTCGACTTGCTGGAGCAGCAGCGGCAGCGAGACCACGTGGAGCGTGCATGGCTGCCGGCTGCATGCAGACTCCAACTCAAGACTGTCGGGTCAAAAGAAAGGACTTGACACTCTGACTCACGACTCACGAATATCCAGACACGAGACGTGTGGTCATGAAGATGAGCGATTCCGGGCCTGCCTCCTTTGAACTCGACCTGCCAGCTGAAGCTGAGCGCCCATGTACACAGCGCTTGACGACGAAGAGGGCAGCAGGTCGCTATGGGCACTTGCTAGCTCTGCTCCAGCACGTCTTGTTCATATCACGTCGGCCGATGAGCCCAGGATACTGTAGGCAACAAAAACCCAGCCAAAGGGGGCCTGCATATGGACCTCGTGGAGTTTGCATATCTCGAACAGATCGAAGACTTTGGTCACCTTCAGCAACGCAGGCTTTTCAAGAGTCCGCCCACTAGTGAATGTCTTCGAGGTCGCATGTCGACTCTTGGTGGTCCAGTGCCCACTTGATGAGCAGCTGCTTGCACGAGGTCACTTGCTGAGCTTCGTGTCCGACTCCTTAGCTCAGTCTGAGTCAATGAGTGTCTGGCGGCAGAAACTGGCTGCTTCCCGCTAAATGACAGCAGGCTCACTTTACCCGCGAATCGAGGACAAGGAGGTGGGGCGGCATTACTTGATGGAGCGCGACATCACCATCAAAGTTCATTCACGTTCATTGATGTCGATGGGCGTCGTCGACGCGCGCTAGAAGGCGAGACGTCGACGAACACGAGGTCCAGATCCAATTTCGGGAGAGCGAGGTCCACACCTGTCTCGCCTGAACAGACCAATTTCCCCCCTTCCTCGGTCTCGAATTTGAGCGCCTCTACACTACCACTGTAAGACGTGCCTCCTGTCTCTCTTCCTCGTCCTCCTCCTCTTCCTAAACAGACCCTATCGATGGACCCGGTGAGACAGGGCTGATGTCCTGTGGTCGTATCGCATGTCCTGATGCTGCGCAATGATAGGCCAAAGACCCAAGGATCGCATCTATGCGGCTCATTCACGACCGGAAGTCGCGGTCGTCAGTGATTGTGGTCACACGTATGATGCTGCCTGCTGTGCTACAAGCTGACTAGGACTGTTTCAAGCGAGCGTCGCTTGCTGACACATCTGTCAGCATCTTTGCGTCCGTGACACACACTCGCGACTCACTCGACCGATCGATCGAGATGACCCGTGTGATGGGGATATCGGGTGCTTTCGCGCTTGCTCTTCGCAATCGCGTTCACACCCCTCTCACTTGCGCGCGCGCGCGCGCCCCTCGCTGCCAAAGCTCGCAATCACAAATCGTACGAAATGCGAGTCTATGTGGAGTAGTGAGTGCTGTGCGTAGATCTGCTGTGCGCGCGTGGCTTGTGCGTGCGCTCCACCAACGCTGCGACAAAAGCAACGCTCCAGAATTTTGATGGGAAGCAGCACACAAGCAAGCAAGGACGCGCACGGACGAGAAGCAGATGGCTAGGAGAAAGACGTGGTACGTGTCTGCAGAAGAGTAGATTTACAGTCATGACGAGCCTTGCTCGACACTTCTCTTGCACAATCACACTCTCAGGCCGGGCGTGGGACGTTGGACCACAGTTGGATCGCACGCGCACATCGCATTGAGACAAGAGACGAGCAAGCGGAAAAGGCTCGAGCAGAGCAAGACCCGTTCAACATAGACGCGCTTGTCGTACTCTGACATCCGTGCCGGCACGCAAAGAGCAAGGCTTTGCAGGGTCGAGCATCGAGCCGTGAACGAGCGGATCGGCAAGGCGAGCTGGAGGCTTCTTGCACGCTAGAGGTCAGGAGGGCGCTGCAAGGGCAGGAGCAAGAGCGAAAGCAAGAGCAAGGCAGCAAGAAATGGTCGCATCCGCAACTCCTTTTCCCACGCTCAGGTCCGTGGTGGAGCGGTGCTGCAACTCAAATCCTTGGAGCGATCCGCTCCTCGTGCCCCTTCTCTCTGCTCCGCCGAGGGCAGCCAGCCAGTCGAAAGGCGTTCCGCGCGATCAGATCGGATTCTTGAGACCGCGCGTGGTCAGGGCTATACTCAAGGATGTACCTAGATCGAGCGTGCCCAGAGAGGCGCTCGTCTGGTCTAACGAGAGACATCGAGAGTTGGCAGATCTGCCTGCTTGGGTAGCTATCAACCCTGATCTGTTACATCATCAGTCCAGGACGCCAGCGATCAATGCGCTCGTTCAGCTTTGGAGGCAGGAAAAAACCTTTCCCGATCCGCTCGACGGTCAGTACGCTGCGAGTTCGACAAGAACCAAAAGTCCGTGCATCGGGAAGATTTGCGGGGCGAATAACTTGCTTTCTGACCCGTGCCCTGTACTCACGCCAATCTGCGATGTCTTTAGGATGGCGCGACGAGGTGCGTACCACCTCGGCCAAGCCTCGCAATTCGAGCGAGCTGTGAGACTCTCGACTGATTGGTGCATCTTTACTTTCTCTTACCTCCTTGCTGCACAGCTCTACGATGTCTATGCTAGTACAAACTCAGCGGACGGCATCTCCTCTGTCCTCTTTGCGGATCTTCACAGGAGCGGCAAGTGGCCCGCTGATCGATCCCTGGACGTGTCCGCGCCCCCCACGTCGCAGCCTTTCTTTGCGCTGGAAAGAAGCGCTTGTGCGCTTTTTGGAGTGGCCACGTGAGTCTCGCTCGCCCTGTCCCTGTACCGCAATACTCTATCAGACTTGCACATCTTTCGACGTCAGCGCGAGGCAACACTGTGCTCAACGTCCACCCCTCAATTGCCTACGAGCAGCTTTGGTGTGCACATGACTGCCTACGTGCAGGACGAAGAGGATGGTCAAGTGCAGATTTGGGTGCCTAGAAGGTCCAAAACGAAGAGTACTTGGCCTGGCTTCTTAGACAACAGTGTGAGACGATACTGGGCGGGCCGACGTGATATTTCTGACGGTGTGCTGGACGCTGACAGTCCGCATCAATGCACTGAACTTCTGACCCTCGGCGTCGCGCTACTTTCATCGCTGCATCGATCTCTGCCCCTCATGTACGCTCGCTTGGATGCTCCAAGGTCGCCGGAGGTATCACAGCGGGAGAGGACGTTGAAATCTCTATGATCAGAGAATGCACCGAAGAGGCAGGTTGGCCGGAAGAGCTGGTCAGACCTAGGCTGCAACAGGTCATCTTCACGAGCTACTTTTATCAAACCGAGACGGAGCACGAAGAAGGTGGTTGGATACAACCAGAGGTGGAGTGAGCCACCCCGCGGCTACTGCTTCTCGATTGCTCTCGCTGAGCTTACTGACGCACATTGTTTGTAGGTTCACTTACGCGCTCGAGCTTCCTAAAGAAGCCGTACCGACGCCAGAGGATGGAGAAGCAGAGTCTTTCGAGTTGATGAGCATTCACGATTGTCTGCGCACCATGAGGGCTGGAGCGTGGAAAGCCAACACTGCGCCGAGTGAGTGCTCTCTAACCCTTGCGCTTGGTCATTCTCTCCTCATAGTTTCGATGCACACCTCTTTCTCTTTCTCCTCCCGTAACACCGTCCCAAATGCAGTCCTGATCCAGTTCCTGGTGCTCAATAATCTTTTGCATGTGGAGGATGAGTCGCTCGAGGGCATCCTGCAGCAAGTGCAGCAGGACCTCAAATTGCCAGGAACGGGCTTTTGAGAATTGATAAGCTTCCGAAATTTATTTTGCAAGAGTACAGTCACACGCTTATTGTGCTCAGTGACTCTCATTCGAAGGCTCAGAGTCTCACATTGTGTGCCGGTCGCTCGCGTGCTGGTCGATCCACTCGCGGAGCTTGACCTGCGCGGAGACCGTCCGACGTTGTCAAGTGTCTGGCAGCTTTCATCATCGGAACAAGTCTGGGGTGTGAGTAAAGGAACAAGAAGAAAAGGGCCAGTCGCAGTCTTCGCGTCTCCAAGCCGCGAGGCGCCAGCCAAAGCTGATTGTCATTCGACTCATGACGCGGAGTCAAACGCACGCTGGATCTGACTCTTACGGTCGTTAGTGACGAGTCTGATGAGTCTAGTCTTGAGTGTGATTCACCTTCAAAGGCTGTGTTCAGCAGCTACGTCATAACGTACCATGCTTTGATCGAAGCGCGTTCCAGCATGCGCTGCCATTGCATGGCCAGCAGGAGCGGCAAGCTTTCGGTCTTTGATCGGCCTGAAGCGGACACGTGTTCAGATCGTGCATGCATGCAAGTGGCAGCTAGGCGGCCGCGTAATCGAATCGCGGCGACTTGCATCTGTTGTGGCTTTTTGCTCCATCTCGCTAGTCCGTGATGCCGGTGGAAAGCCATACTGAGAGTCAGAGTGGTTGCAAGACCATTCCGCTGGTGCGTTGTGAATGAATGGAAAAGATGTCTGACACGATTCGTCGAGGGTTGGGTGAGCTGAACGGGGCTCTTCCAGCAGGGACTCCCAAGGTGGCGGATGTGAGAGAGATTTGACTGGGACGCACTCCTGGCTCCCCTGAGCTCGCTCGGCGTCCATTCGGCGAAACTTGGCGGCACCTTCTTCGCTCGGTGATTTTGATGCACGCGAGACCAGCAGACTCGCCGCAACCGGATATGACCGCATCTGCATCATGGCCACGCGCGGTTTGTCCGCGACCTTCTTCCTGATGTTGATCATATCATCTTGCATCCTGACGGTCCAGGCTTCGCATGGTACATCTCGCGACTCGCCTCAGCAAAGAGTCGTATGGTGTGGGATGCAAGGCTCGGATCGTATCAATCGTCAAAGCAAATGAGATATCTAATAAGCAGCAGCAGCGGCAGTGCCAAGGCCCCCTCTGGCAACATGTCGGTCTGTGAAGGAGGGTTTTAGAGCTCTCACGTACAGCCTTGGGCCTCACGGCTCTGGCGCACCAAAGTACCGGAAGATGAAACATGGTGGAGATGCTTGAGGGAGCAAAGTGACGTACCATGCTCTGCTTGTGTGTGGAAGGTCAAGTCTGGCCTCGCCGCCCTCTTCCACCAACGCTACAAATGTAGGCAAATCCCTTTGGAGCCCCCCAAGTGTCTACCACGAACCGCTTTTGACTTTGCTATCCGACCACGAACTGAGTCAGTATCAGCACCGTATGCCCTGACGACAGTCGTACTCAGGCACTGCCGACATCTGCCCTTGGTACTACTGCTTGCGCTCACACCATGGCTTCCTTAAAGTCCACGGAGCTCCCGCTGGGACTCTTTCCCCAAGCGACTCGTCCATCTGGATCGAAGCAGTCAGAAGGACTGCAGAGCGGAACGACCACCGCTGCCGATACTACACCTGCCGGATCCATCCTTTTACGCACGGAGGATGTGACGGCGACCAATTCCATCCACGAGGGCGATGGCGAAGAGGCGCAGGATGGCGGGCTTGCCAACTCGTCGATCTCAAAGGATGGCACTGCGGGCAAGACGTCCAAAGCCAAAGCAAAGGCGCTCGATGGAGATGGCGACAAGTTGATATTGGTGCAATTTGGAGAAAATGACAAGGAAGATCCTCAGCAGTGGTCTTTGACCCAGAAGTGGATCCTCACCATCCTGCTCAACTCGATGACCATGTGCATCGGCTTGTCGACCTCGGCCTATTCGGTGGGCATCGGCAAGATGACGGACGAGTTTGGGGTGGCTAATGTGGCTGGCCAGGTGGGAATGTTCACTTTCAATGGTGCGTTTTTCTCTTCGTCGGACTCGCCACAAGCTATTTACAGGCCGCCTGATTGACGACTGTTTGGCGAACGTGAACCCCCTGATCCCATCTTTCTGCAGGCGCTTGCGCGATCATGCCGCTGTTTATTGCACCGTTTTGCGAATTGTCAGGCCGAAGAATCATCTACGTCTCTGCCTTTGCTGCTTTCTTCGCCGTCACGTTCATGTTGGCCTTTGGTCAGAATCTGGCCACGCAGATTGTCGGGAGGCTGCTCCAAGGCGCTTTCGGCTCTATCGGCACGATCCTGGTTGGAGGCTCCTTGAGCGATGGTGAGTTGGTTGCACTGCCTTGTAGACGAGCAGCGCCACTTCGCAATACAAGCTGCACCGCTGACGACTTTTGCTCGTTGCGACGCGGGACAGTGTGGAGCACAAAGGAGATTTCGGTGCCCATGTCGCTCTTCAGCTTTTGCGCCATCGTTTCCACAGTCGGCGCACCGGCTTACAGCGGGTACATCGACGAACGACTGGGCTGGCGCTGGATTCAGTATGTGCACCTGATCCTCACCGGCGTAGTGCTTTTGTTTGAGCTCTGCTTCTTGAAAGAGTCGAGGGGCGATGCCATTCTTCGATCCCGGGCCAAGAGGCTACGAAAAGAGACTGGAGACGAGAGGTTCAGAGCGCGTGCAGAACTGGAAGGCGATACGCTCATGGACATGTTTAGAGCCAGCTGTCTGAGGAGCATCAAACTTCTCTTCACCGAGAGCGTCATCCTCTTCTTTGGGCTGTACATTGCGCTCTGTTGGATGACGGTATTCCTCTTCCTCAGCGTCATTCCCCTCACCTTTGCCGGCAATCATGAGTGGTCCGAAGGCAATGCTGGATTGCCCTACATTGCCGCCATCTTGGCCTGCTTTGCCGGGTTTGGCTTGGGTCTCTGGCAAGACAAGATGTACGAGCGCAGCACTCGCAACAACGGAGGAGTAGCAAAGCCCGAGTACAGGCTCTACGGCGCCATGATCTTCGGACCGCTATTCGGCATCGGCATTATGATTTTCAGCTGGACGCAGTTCGCGTTTGTGCATTGGATAGCTCCCATACTCGCCATTTTCCTCATCATTCTCGGTACCTATGCCGTCTTTTTGGCCGTCTACTCCTACACGGCCGACTGCTATCCCTCCGTCGCTTCCTCCGCCATTGCTGGTCAGGGCCTGCTCAGAAACGGCATGGCAGCCGCTTCTCCCCTCTACGCCACTTATATGTTCGAAGGGATGCGCTACCAATTCGCAGGATTACTGCTCGCTCTCATCGCTCTGGCCCTCGCGCCCCTGCCCTTCATCCTCTACCGCTACGGTGACACGATCAGAGCGAGGAGCAAACACGCCGTGCAGCCCAACGTGGCCTCTCCAGAAGCGCGTCGAGGTGTGGATGCAGAGGAGAAGATACCCTCGCAGAGGTCAAAGACATCATCGGATAATGAGAAGGCCGAGCGCACTACCAGCGCAAAGGGAGCTCACAGCAATGACCGAGACGTAGAGCAAGGACAATAGACTTGTTTACACATTTGTAAGAACTCCACATCGCACTCTAAAGTCATCCAAACTAGCAATGTTTTTTTTTTGCGGCGACTCGTGTGTCAGAGGAGAGCATCGGCTCGCGTCGAGATCGCGAATCGCTCAAAGTCTCGTAGTCATGAGGATTTGACATCGTCCGCAATCACAAGTTGGCCATGGAAAGGCCAGCGCGGCCGCCCATGAGCTCTGCGAGGTTCTTGAGCTCGTGCCACCAAGCCGTCTTTCCTCTTCTGTTCTTCATATCCGCCTGCTTAGCCATCTCTTCAGAGCTAGTGAACTCGACCTGGCTTCCTCGAATGGTGATGATCGCCGCCGTGTCCTGATTCCACGCTGACGAGCTCTTCCGCAGAGCTAGCGCGTTCATGGTCAGGAACTCGCAGCAGCGGACGGCTAGACGAGTGGCGCGTGCTCGATCTAGCGGCGAGGGGACACCGCCTTGCAGAGTGTGTCCCAGCGAGGCCGAACGAGCATCGAACAGTTCTTTGCCTTCCTCTTTGAGAATCTTGGTGATGACTTCTGTTGTGTACACGTCCGAAGAGCGTTCATTCCTGTGTTCGCCGGGTGCAAAAGGTCAATGGCGCTGACGAACCGAAGAGGGACGAGCAACACAGCTCACCTGATCACGAGCCTTCCCTCGCTCTTGCCCCTCACGTCCAACTCGAACCGTTTCTTGAGCCAGGCAACGTCAGCGCCCAGCTGTTGAAGGCCGATGCCCACTTCGGGCGTGTAGACGAGCACAGCACCGGCAGCCAGAGCGCCCATGACGGCAATGTAGCCGCACCTGCCACCTTGAGTCTCCACCACAAAGGTCCTGTTGCGAGAAGCAGAAGCAGACTGCTTGATCGTGTCGCACGCATCTACAAGGGCGTTGAGGGAAGTGTCGGAGCCCAAAGAAAAATCAGAAATCGGAACGTTGTTGGAGATTGTCGCAGGAATGGCAGCGATGGGCATCTGTGCGCATGAATCAAGGGGCAAGCATAGTCAGTCAAAGCGATGCACGTCGTCTCTGTCGTCAAGACGACTCACCCTGAAGATGGGGTAGTTGCCGCGCTGATCATTGAGCTGTTTGACGGCCTGGAAAGCCTCAAAGCCTCCGATGACCAGCAAGCCCTCGATCTTGTGTTCCTGCAGCTTTGCAGCCACCGCTCCAAAGTCTATGTCGGGCAGAACCCTATTGGTGCCTAATTCGCTGCCTCCTCTTACAGCCCAATTATCCACCCGAAGCCAGTTCAGAGGGTTGATGTGGTCCTCCAGCAGACCTGGGAATCCATTGTGCACGACAAAAGGTTCGTGGCCATGAGCCAAGCAGTATCGCACTGCAGTGCGCGTCGCAGCGTTCATCCCTCCCGCAGGCGCACCGAGACTAGGAGAAAGCGAGGAGAGGCAGAGAGTCTTCAGCAAGCTTTCAAGGGGTCAGCGACTTTGCGTTGCGACGACTCACTGGATGATCGCCATGCGTATCCTGCTCTGTTGAGGTACCAAGAAGCTCTCGTCTATCTTGGAGATGAGATCAAAGGCGTGCAGCCCTTCCTCAAACTCGGGGTCTCTGAGAGCCATTGCGCCATCAAAGTCCTTTTCTCCGATACACTTTGCCACACGTTGGGTCATCTCGACGGCGTGCATAAGTGGGATCCGCTCGATCTTGTTCTCGCGTATACCGATGACGTAGCTAGGAGTGTCGGGCTTGGCCTGCAGCAAAGCGTCGACGGCTTCGACGCCTTGCAAGGTGGCTAGCACACGATCTTGAGCCACAGGCTTACCTCCTCGCTGCGTATGTCCAAGCGTGGTGACCCTCGTGTCCAGGCCCAAGCGATCGGAGAGGATAGACTTGATGTCGTCGGGTCTGATGGCATTCAGCTCTCGATCAATAGCACCCTCTGCGACGACGACGATGGTCTTGCGTTTGCCCACTTCTCTATGACGAGCCAACACTTCGCACATGTTGTCCCGCCAATCCCCGATGGGCGGACGTTCCGGAACCAAAATGTAATCGGCTCCCGAAGCGATTCCGGCCATGAGAGCTAACCATCCGCAGTGTCGGCCCATCACCTCCACTACAAATGCTCGAGAGTGCGAAGCGGCCGTACTGCTGATGCTGTCGATCGCTTCGCAGATGCGGGCCAAAGCGGTCGACGCACCGATGGTGAGATCGGTCGTCGCCATGTCATTGTCGATGGAGCCGACCAGTCCAACAATTTTGAGATGCGCATATCTTTGAGCCTGCGCTTCGCTGATCTCGCCTGGTGAAGTGGCACAGCGGAGTGGCCTGGTGATTAGCAGTCTGCAAGGATCATGCTACGGTCGTGATCAGCTCACCTCTGCTTTTGAGGCTCTCTACCAATTCAGGCCACTCCGCCCGCAAGCGATCAGCGCCCGTCAAGCTGCCATCTCCACCGCATACAGCCAGCGCGTCTATGCCACACGAGATGAGGTTGCGCGCTGCCCTCTCTCTGCCTGGTCTTTCTCTGAATGCTGCGCAACGAGCCGTACCGATCAGCGTACCGCCCTGCGAGTGCAGATCGGCAAAGCTGGTGAGTTTGGCTTGCTTGCTACAAGCTACACGATGCTTTTTCGAGCGCCCACGCACCTGATCCATCCATCCCCTCACGTCATCCCAGCCCACTCTGACGATGTACTGTCCTTTCAAACCGATTTCTTCCGCTTCTCCCACTCCCTCCCTGAGCAGCTCACCCTGGCCAAAGGTGGACACAAAGCCGCTCTTGACGGAGGATGATTCGGGGGGCAAGGAATTACCAGCAGCAGTAGCAGCGGTAGCCGACGCATCATTGGCTCCTCCAGATGGCGACTTGGCGGTAGCAGAAGAGGAAGCTTCCTGACGAGCAGCATGAGGATTATGGGCGTCTCTGAATGCGTCCATTGTGCGCTTCGATGTGTCTGGCGATCCATTAGGAGTGGCAGCATTGCTCGACGCATCGTCGTTGCCCCTCACTAGACCTTCCCAACCTTCCCTTATCACCCAAGCTTCGCATCCACGATAGATGGCCATCTTGGCTACTGCCCGAACCGCCGCATTCATCCCCGCGCTATCCCCTCCAGAGGTCATCACCGCGATCTTCATGGGCGCAGAGCGCAGCGCTTCGGCATCCTGAGAATTGTCAGCCATGCTTGTGTGCGTATGCAGGTGGATCGAGCGTTCTGGCTGCCGAGTGGTCTACCCCGCACTTGCCGTGTGAGAGGGCCCAATGAGGATGTAGAGCAGGACTCCGCGCGCTTCCCTGCAACGCTTCTCGTCGTTGCCCTCTCTGATCCCGCTGCCACCCCTTGCTGAATGTGGCCTTTCTCTTTCCGGCTTTCCACCGCCCGTTTCTCTCCTTGTCAAGCAGCAAGATGAAGTGATGGGCTACACAGCTTCGGAAGGAGGTGGAGGGAGGTGCAAAGTTCAGGGACGAGGGACAAGTCGTGAGAGCAGAAAGTCATGCGCCCCGGACTGACAGGTTGAACTCTATGCGTGGCTGCAGTTCAGCTGGAGCTGATATGAGTGGTGTTCCTCCTGCTGCTTTTGCAATGTGACTTGAGGTGTTCGGACCGACCTGCACGTACACACCGCCACACGCAGGCGAGGAAAAAGTCGAGGGCCAGCAGTGCGACAACAGACAGCAGCGCGGCGGCAGCTGCAGCAGCGTGTGCTGTTCGTTGTTGGGGCGGGCGGCGAGGCGCGCGTCGCACCGAACTTTGAGCGAGCCGTTATATTGTAGCGGGCGTGCGTGCGTGAGTGAGTCGTGAGTGAGCGTGCGGCGTGCGGCGTGCTTGTTTAGGGCTGCGGATGGATGAAATCACAACAGAATGTGAATGTGAAGCTGGAATATGGATCAAGGAAAGTGTGAGTGAATGAGGCAAGAGCGAGGTCGAGCTGAAGATTCAAAGATGCAATCAGGTTTTGAGGCTCTCAAAGTCACGAGAGGAGGGGCGGGAATCGCAAAGCGCAGATATAGATCGATGCACAAGCTGATATCTATAGGCAAAAGCCACGATGCTTATCCTTCAAAGACGCTTCTGTCAGGTATTCAACGCTTACATGACAGCTCAGCAGTCACGAGTCGTGAGTGCGTCTAATTTGCGCAGTTCAGATGGACCGTCAAGTCCAAGTGTACTCACTGCCCCTACCTATAGCCCTGCTGTAGCTAGCCGAGATTCAACAGATCGCAAGCCTTTGCCGTTATCCGTCCGCGCCATCGAGCAGCTGGCGTGACAGTCAGATCTAGAGAGAGACCGCGCTCCGCGATAACGCGGACATCGCTCATCGTGACGCGCATGGCGTGCGCGTGTGGGGCGTACGGCCGATGCTCATCGCGAGCCAAGCGCGTAGGCACTCGGCTCGATCAGCTACACTCGGCACTCACGACTTGACTCGGCACCACTCGGCTAGATGAGTCAAACCATTCAGAGTCAAAAGTTACGAGATTGATCAAACGATCATGTACGCAGGGATCTATGATCGCAATCAAGAATCACGTGGATCGGGATTCGTGAATCGTGCAATCACGAATGCGGCTGTGCGTTTGCAGCTGTTCAGTTGGTCGCTCACCCAGACTCGCGCGACTTTCGTGACTGTTCTGACTTGCGCAAGAGCGACCTTCGACGGTCACCGTGGGTAGACGCGCTTTCATTTGGAGGTGCAAGTCTGACTGAGTACGCCACGGCCATGGACTACACCCACATCCACGCAAACGGGGTGCGACAGTGTGAGCATATAAATGGGGCTTTGCAGTACCCTTACCGTACGCAATCACCGAGTGATACAAGCTTCTCGTGCCAGGGGGACGACCTGCGTACGCTACCTCATCAGACTGCTCTTGACTCGCCAGTGTCCTGCTCGGTCTGCTTGACCGCACACTTTTGCCAATCTTTGAGCGTCCGCTGCAAAGCCATCCAGTGGAGGAGGCCTTTCGATGCCCGAAACGGTAGCTCAGGGCAAACACGGCACGTACTCGACGCTCCACCGCACTGGACTCTGCGTCTGCAACTCTCCTCCACCGCATACTACTACTAGAAGATCCTGAACGGTCACTGTAGCTGCCACACTCACGATGGTGCTCAGCGGATGAGCAGAGCACAGCAGAATTGACCTGTGCGTCGGGCAGAACAATCTGAATGTGAATCTACGCATGAAGCCATCCATGCATGCAGTCGCACTCGCGACTGGTGCACGCGTAGTTCTCATCAGCGCTTCTCAACAAGTGCTCTCACATCTGCATGGGTGGATCGTCCTGACCGAGAAGAGGAGGAGAGCATCATACACGCTCGCCTCACAACGGTGTGCGGTACAGCGGTGCAAGATGTTGGGATCGCGCACGGGTGCGGTGCACGTGTGATCGCTCTGACTCACCACTCACGCTGTACGTGCGCTCAAAGGCCTACTTTATTGCTCACCGTACGCACGACCCGCACGCTGTGGGTCAAGTCAGCAAGAAGCACCTTACAGCACATATATGCCCATACATACCCTATGCGCTTTGACTCTGGTGCGTGGCCTGATCAATCCATGTAAATTCGCAGTCTTGAGTGTGCGTCCTGCTTCGATCGAACGTGGAAGTGCATAAAGCTGCTGCTGCTGTACAGACGATGGATGCTCCATGAAGTTACACAGACGTACAACAACACACACAGAAGAAGACTTCTTTTCTCGTTCGTTTGCTCTCCCTCGCAAAAAAAATTACGACGAGCTTGGCAAGCGTGCATGTCATGTCATGCATACGGGTCGAGCCCGCGCGCAGGTGCACCACCACATCTAAATCACCGCGATCACAATCATTCGCCGGACTCTGACTGACAGCTTGTGCGAATCGAGGTGAAGGGAGGGAGGGGGCTTTCCTCGAGGTCTGGCATCTGCAGAACGTCCGAATCAAGAGTGCAGTCAGTCAGGCGTGGGTCAGCGTCCAGCATTCAGCCGAGCCAGCGCAAGGAATAAGTGGTTTGGGAATGCATGGTGATGCGGCTCGATGCGTACTAGACTGACTACTCGTAGCATGTCATCAGAAGCTGTTGCGGGCCGCGGATCTTCCACTCAGCCCTTACTCGCGACTGCCCGCCTCGTCGGTTGAGGCCGGGACATTAATTGTCGACGATTGTGATTCTGCGCAAAGAAGCGCGCTGCAGCATGAGCAGACGCAAGAGGCGAATTTGTGAAGCGCGCGCGTGCGCGTGGGTGTGCGCGGTGCGTGCGCATATACAGTATAGAAGCCTGCTGACCGCGCGTGCGCTTTTGCCCCTTGCGTCTTGGACGCGCGCATGCGGCAAAGCGCGGCGCGGAGCTTGGAAGTTGCTGCTATGCATGGCTCGGATTTGGGAACGCACGGGCGCATGCACGCACGGTGCGCAAGCGGACTTTCGATATAAATCTTGAATCACAATGTGAGCTCGTGCGCAGCGGCAGGTGCATCAGCGCAGCGCAGCGCATGTTGCATTGCATGCAGCATATGCTGCATGCCGCCTTGATGACTCCCAAGATCACGAAATCTGTGGTGTGAGATAGCGCGCGACGCTTGCGACTTGCGAGCGTTTGGTTTGATTTGGTCGAGATGCTCGTGACGCAACTCTATGCTTGCAATCGTGAATGCTTTCTGCTTCATCACCACATCATCACACTTCCATCGTTGTTATTCAACCCAAATAAGCACCCACTACATCACAACAAAGATGGCTGACGTGAGTATCCACGGGAGCGCCAAGATTGAGTGGGATGTAAGCTTGCACGCGTGCAAAGCCGTATCGCATGGATGGGCATTCACGATGTTTGGATGCAAGCGAATCGTGACACTCACACATCGGCCCTTGCTTTCCATTCCTGTGCATCTAGCAACAACCACCCGCAAACGCACCTGCTCCCGCCGAGGGAGGCGCTCCTCAGCAAGACGCTCTGGACAAGGGTATCGATGCTGTGCTCACCAAGAGCGGTCACAAGCAGAGCGCTAGCACCACCGAGAAGATTTCCGACGGTTTCCGCAAGATCTTGTGAGTTGGTGTGGAAGGGATGGTAGTAGTGGGAACACGTCGATGGTGCCGGAAATGGACGTACGAGTGCAGGTCGCACCTCGACGCATGCGCGAGGCTGCCACGCACCTGATTGTCGCGCTGCGGCCGGCCACAATCAAGAAAGGTTGCCCCTTACCTTCTGTGATGTCCCATGCTTCGTCATCGCCTCGTATGCACGCTGACACTCTTGCTCTCTCGTGGCCTTTGTACTCTACAGCAAGAAGGTGTCCGGCAAGGACGTTCCCATCGCTGACAAGCAGTGACGGCACGCAGCCACCCTCAACGCGCCGTCGTCTGGCCAATCAGCATGACGTTCGCGCACTAGTTTCTTGAAGAATCTGCGCTTTTCCAAACCAAATGACCCTTCTACACGCCTTCTCCGTCACTCGGACCTGAGCTGCTCGTGTAAGCTCCGAACGGGAGCTCTCTTGCATACCCTGCACTTGTGGCCAGACCAACTTCTCTTCACACTTCCGAATCTTTGACTCGACGGCTCGAAATGTTCGTTGTCCCACGCAGAACTCGTTCGCGTAGGTAGCAGCACCTCTTTCGGTCTTTGCGCAGTCCTCTCCAATCAATCTTCATTCTTACACTTCACACATCCGAGCCAGCTGGATGATGGACGTGAGTTCGTTCTGCAATCGTGAGTGCGTGCCTGCTCGCCAAACGCTTGCGGCGACAGTCTGTTTATGTGCGATTTTGAACCGAACGAACTCAAGAGGATCGTGATCATATTGCGGGCTGTGCGGGTGCGGCATGAGCATGAGCATGAGCGTCACCGAGCATGTGATCCGGTATCAATATTTTGAGAGCCCTTTGAGCGGCCTGGTCGGGTGGAAAGATGGGATAATCGACGCGCGTGATCTGCCCATCTCTGCACAGCAGCGTCATGCGCTTGAGCAGCGTCTCGCCCTCGAATGAAAAGGTGGGCAAGTCCAGCGCTGTTGCGAAGGCGAGGGAGGCGTCGGAGAGGAGCGGAAAGGGCAAGTGTAGGCGCTCATGCACTTCGGACTGGTAGGCTGTGGATTGCGTCGATAGCCCGAAGATCTTGGAGCGCGTGTGGGGGGGGG
>NW_020290151.1:7109-24811 GCF_003144195.1 Ceraceosorus guamensis | reverse complement strand
CCCCGCTCCTCTCCCACACCCACCTTTGGAATGATGTTGCCACGCCAGACGACGTCTTCGTTGGTAAGACGAGGCATGCTGAGACGCAGGGGAGTGCTCAATCGCAGACTCTCCTTGACGGTGGCCATCAAGTAGTCGCTCTTGGCTTGGGAAAAGTCTGGGAAACGCTCGCCCTTGTGCTGCTGCAGGAGGTCATCGTAAGCTTTGCTCTGCGCTTGCGGATTAGCAGCAAGAAAGCCAATGGCCCATTGCATTGCCGAGTGGAAATGCTGGTCTAGTCCTGTGGCGGCCATGCTGTTGCACAGGCTGATCATCTCGTCGTGATTCAGCTTGACCCTCTCTTGAAGGACAATGTTGCCCAACACCGACGGAACATCCTTTCCATCCGCTTGACGCTGCTTTAGCGCTTTCAAGAGTCGATTCATGTAGATGGTGCGCAGTTTGAGCACCGCCTCGCACACATCCCCATCTTCGGGCCGACCAAAGATTCTGAGGGGAGGAAGCCAGTCCTGAGGCATGCCGTGTTGAGAGCGTACGCTGGTGGGGGGGCAGGAAGGAAAATCAGCGGCGGACGATTGCACGAGTGCCAGTGCACACTTCGCACTCACTCGGAACCTCTGCCAATGTAGGTAGACATTTCGTGCAGCAATTCCGGCGTGACGGCTTCGATTTGCTCCTTTGTGGGATCTTGATATCCGTTGGTCCAAGTGGCAGCCAGTTCCCTCCACGAGTCGTCCACTTCCTTTGGCGTCATTCCAAAGTTGACGCCAATTGCCGCCATGCGCTGCAGATGGAACGTGCGAATGAATGGTGAGCGCCCGCTTACAACGCACGCCGCACCAAAGCGGAGAAGCGCTCACAGTGAATCTCCTAATCGTGTCTGCAGAATCGAGCACAGCCCAATTCTGACCATCTCCCACCCTCTCGTTGGATGCTTGGTAGTCGCTGAGCAGTCCTTGAATCAGCTCCCTGCCCATCACTGTGAGCAAGGGAACATAGCTCTCCACGAGCGAATTGTTGAGTGGGGGCAGGCCAGCTTTGCGTTTGCGCTGCGTGACCTCACCCCAAGGTGCGCTGGCCAGAGTCAGCTTGACAAATTGACCCTTGACGACCTGTTGGTGAAAGGTGAAGAGGGTAGGCCTGGAGGAGAAAGAGTCGCCCAGCTTGGCTAGCAGTTCGTGAGCTTCGCGAACCGTATTGATGACCAGCACGCGTTTGCGTCCAAGTCGAATCTGGAAAACTCCGCTCTTGAGCTCTTGAGACCATTTGAGGAATTGTTTGGGTGGGTTCGCCGTGCGCTTGTACACGTGGCCCGTCAAAAAGTCGCCTGGAGGTGAGGGAATGCCTGCTAGCGGGGCAGGTGGCACGATGGATGCCAGAGCTGCGACGAGCACGACCAAGGTGAGGCCGGCTACTGCAGCCAAGAGCAAAGTGGTGGCGCTCCACGGCAGACCAGCGGGCCACACGGCGTAATCGCCAATGATCGTCATGAGGGATCAGGTAAGTTGTGTGCGTGGGTGAGGGCGGACCGCAACTTAGTCGAGGAGCTTCAGAGGATCATTCGTCGACGTTGATTGAAGGCGCGGAGCTGTCACGTCATGGGCGTGCGTCTGGACCTAAATACTCCCAAACGAGTGCGGGGCGATGAGCACGCGCCTGACTCGGGAGAGGAGGTATGCATTGCCCTCATTGGGTGGAGCATGCCAGAGCGTTTGCATTGTGCAATGCTTGCACGCCAGCATTCGAAGTGGGAAGATGTGTACGTCATTGATCCAGTCGGGGGTCTGCTACCGTTGGCCAGCTGTGTGCGAATGTGCGGCATGCCACGGAGGCAGCGCTGCACACAAAGCGAGAAAAAGAGTGAACGACGATGAGGGAATGGCTCGTTCGCTGTCGTCTGAGATCTGCTATGCGAATACACGAATGGTTGGGATTCGTGAGTGAGCGGCGAGTCGCTCATCTCTGCTGAGGATGGCAGAGTCGATCGATCGAGATGGCGTCGCGCCTGCGCCTGCGCGAGCTCAAGCGGCGCGGAATTTCGACGTTAGCGCGGGATGCTGCTGCATGCGAGGTCATGCAGCCAGCCGCTGCCTGAATTGGATCACGAGGCCAAGGCTTCGAGGCAAATGTGAATGAATCACGAATGCATGACGTGTTGAACCATCACACCATCAAGACCAGTCACCAGGATTCAGCAGCAGGCAGCTGAGACGGCGACGATGCGTAGGCCGATCACGGACAGTGGAGGCGATTGGAAGGGGTATAGTGAACAAGTAGTCACCATATCTCGGCTTGTGCAGCGAGCGCACAGCGGGTCTCGCAGTACGCAAAGCTCCTACTCGTCAGAGCGGAGACGGATGCGAAAGGCGGCGGAGGAGGCAGCAAGACGCCGCGCGCAGCAAAAAGCAGGACGGATGATCCACTCTAGCGGGATCGCCTCCCAAAGGGCTCGCACTGCACTGCACTGCACTGCACTGCGAGGGCCTCTGCTTGGAGCGATGTCTCATATGCTGAACCTTGAACGGCAACTTTTGGTCTTGAATGTCGTACAGAGATCGCCTCCATAACCCGCTCACCCAGCACATACGCGCCCGCACACACGCACACGCTCGCAGTCTTCATTATGCCTCGCTACACGCTCTCTCGATTGGTGCTCACCTCTGGTGACGCCCTCTCCCCTGCAGTCCTCGAGTATAGCACTTGGGGTACGTTGAACGAGCAGGGCGATAATTGCATCGTCATCGGTCATGCCATGACGGGCAGCCAGGATGTGCAAGATTGGTGGCCAGGCCTTGTCGGTCCCAACAATGTCCCGCATCGCAAAGAGGAGGCCAGGGATGCGGCTCTATCAAAGGAGAGCGCGGACCCGTTGATACGGAGTCATAATGGCGAAGCAGCACGATCGAGTCCGAGCGCCGCATTTGCAATCGACACTACCAAATACTTTGTGTTTTGCGCCAACATTCTAGGTTCACCTTATGGCTCCAGCTCGCCGCTCAGCATCGACGAGAGGACTGGCAAATGCTACGGTCCTGATTTCCCGCTCACAAACACGCGAGACGATGCCCAACTGCAATTGCATGCGCTCGCACACCTCGGAGTAAAGAGCATCGCTTGCGCACTCGGTGGATCCATGGGCGGCATGCTCGTCCTCGAGCTGGCTCTTGCCGGTTGCGCGGAAGGAGGGGCGTCACCTCGAATTCCTGTGCGAACCTTGATGCCGATCGCGAGCACATTGACGTCTTCATCTTGGATCATGGGCTGGAATGAGATCCAACGGGCGGCCATACAGATGGACCCAGCTTTCGATGAGGGAAGGTACTGCTGGCAAAGTCCGTCGAGAAGATCTTCCGTGGCTGATGCGCGGCGAGGAAGCACCAGCAGCACCGCCAGCAGCACCGCCAGCAGCACCGCCAGCAGCAGCACCGCTGGGCCGGATCTTGGTCTATCGATCGCAAGGCAGATGGCCATGATGACGTTCAGATCGGAAGAAGCTTACAAGCACAAATTTCAGCGTCGCAGCACCTCGTTGGCATCCAGAACGGCAGCAGCGAGAAGCGCAATCTCTCTACCGCCGTCTCCACCCTTGTCGGCTTGTGCGAGCGAAGGGGAAGAGGGACGCGGAAGAAGCAGCGGGGTCAATATCCACGTCGCGAGCGAGGTCGCAAACGATGACGTTCACTCGTCCGCCACTTGGTATCCCACGAGTCGACGCGCCTCCTCCATCAGTCCATCCAGCCATCCATTGCTTGAAGCGACTGTGCAGCCAGTGCAATCGTACCTGCGCTATCAAGGACAGAAGCTCGTCGATCGATTCGATGCAAATTGCTACGTCCACCTGCTGCACAAGATGGACGCGCACGATGTCTTTTATGGACGGGACATCTGCACAGTGAGGCGATTCCTGCGATGCGAGGAGGCCACGCAAGCACTCGGAAAGGAAGGGGAAAAAGTCGTCGTGTTGGGCATACCAACAGACCGACTCTTTGCCTTTTCCGAACAACAGGATATGGCTCGATTTCTAGACTCGGAGCTTTGCGCCATCGAGAGCGTGGACGGTCACGACGCGTTCCTCATCAAGAGAGATCTTGTGGCTTCCAAGATCGAGCAGCTTCTTTGCGTTTCGTGATTCGATTACATGCATGCAATTAGCTCGAAAGGCGTGACGAAAGTGATACAAGATTGGCGAGTATACAAACGAAAGAAAGGGTGGGGGGGGGCAAAAGACTGCGCTCAGCTCAGGTCCATGAATTCTGCTTTCTCGCGCGTGGCAGCGGACGTGGGAGCTGAAGCTGCACCCGCAGTAGGCGGGTTGTGAAGATTGGCTAAATAGTGTGCCATCCATCTCTTGACCTCTTCGTTGACGTCCATGCCTGCAAAGAGATCTTGCGTACCTAACCGAACAGCATCACGATCGGTAGTGGGCGAGCTTGCTTGAGTAATGCAAGTCAGAGGCGAGAGTGGTGAGGTGCAGGAGCCGCTTCCTAGAGTTGTGCTTGGCGTCGTGCCTAGAGTCGTGCTGGAAGGAGCCGTGGGCAGGTCAATGGAGGCCGCGCTGATCTCAGAGCCGCGTCGACGCTGCGCCTTGCCGTCCACCTTTGCCCAGAGATCCTCAATCGAGGCGATAAAGTTTTGGCCATCGGTTGACAGCATGCTCGTCGGCGACCACGATGCCGAGGTCAAGTCGAAATTTGCCGACCTGGGTGCTCCGCCTACGCTTGCAGGGTACACTTGAGCAGAAGCTTGGATGGATGGCGCATCGTTTGTGGTGCTGCCATTGTGAGTAGGGTAGCCTGATTCGGGCCAGTGGTTGGTGCAATGGGACGAGCTGCCCGCCTGACCTGAGGGAACGTTGAGATCGGCGGCCACGTCTGTAGCGTCTACGACGCGTGCTCGATCGGTTGACGAGGCACTTGTCTGGTGACATTGGGGGCAGCTCGAAGCTTCCAGCTCTTGCCGCCACTTTGCTTCATCCGCGACTCTTGCGCGCAATTGGACGACTTCTTGCACAAGTTCAGGAACGGCGTTCAGCACGCCAAGGGCTTTCTCGAGCACTGCGACTTTCGAAGCGCGACCGGGATCGGTGAACAGACGTTCTTCCAGTTGCTGTAGAGTATTCAGAACTTTGCGATGAGACGTAAAGACCGAAGCGGTCGAATCGGCGCAACACACTCACCTCAAAGTACTCTGTGAGGGTCTGACGTCGTGCTCGCTCATTATTCATCCGCATCACTGCTCGTTCCCTACTGCGATTGGACTGACTTTGACGTCGAGATGTGCTGGCGTCGTAGGCACGCATGCTCATGTCGTGGGAGCGGCTGCTTTCATGAGGGGGCGCTTCGAACCTGGCGTGACTTTTGAGATCCTCTTCGATGCTGCTGATGCGTTTGATGGCTCTGCCCCTGCCGTCTTCGGCGGCGCTGGCGGCCGCGCCGTGGTCATGAAGAGTCAATTGGGCGGACGCATTGCAGTCCGCAGGAAAGATGCCCAGCTCGGCTAGGGATTGGGCAGAGATGCCATTGTAGGGAGCGAGTTGCGGTGAGGTGAGGTGAGCATGACCTGCGCAGCTGGACGTGACGTTGCGTGTGGGCGAAGAACGGCCGCTGTTGGCCCGAGAGTAGGAAATAGAGCTCGACCGAGAAGCGGATCTGGACGTGTTGCGCGCGACGCCTCCAGACCCTGCAGCTGCGGCGGTCGTTGCGCCAAGCATCGCAGATGTATTCCCGTTGAAACTGGACTGTCGGATGGATGTGCGAAGAGTAGCGATGGGTCCTCCGCAAGCGCTGTTGCGTCGGTGGCCTCCAGCGCCCATGCCCAACGGCTGCACTTCTTCTCTCGAGTCCGTACTGTGAGACTTGCTGCCGCTCCCACCGCGCAGCCCCTCTTGCGTCGATCTGTTTTGCGTCGTCGAGCTGGACGATGGCATGGAGCAGCCCGCGGCTTCCAAGAGAGGTAACGGTAGCTCGTCTAGACACGACCTCATGATGCGTGTGGATGAGTTGTTGATGGTGTGGGATGCAAAAGGGAATATCTCTCGAAGATGCGCTTTTTGAAGGTCGTTTGAGAGAAATCGGTGAGAGAAATGGAAGGGAGAACGGTCATTGTCTGGGTGAGCGTGCTGCGCAGAGCAATGACCTCGAAATCGAGAATGACCTCACTTTGAACCTTGGATACCACGTAGCCGGCGGCTCGAGTCGAGGAGCGCAGCGCGAGTGTCTGAGCGACTTTGCCGCGGCAATCGAGACGCGAGAGCGCAAATGGTGTGCTCGACCCCAGAAGAAGCTCAAGCCCGAGCTTGTGTATGCAATTTGGTCCCGTGCCTGACGGAAAAGTGCAGCACGGACAAACTTCGCATTGTCCAAGTGTCGAACAATGACTGTCCACAACAAACGTGCCATCACTAGCGCGCTGCGAAGAGTTTCTAAGTAGAGCTGGGCGCAGCGCTACAATTGTCCGGGTTGTGCGTCTTTGCGTTCCCGCAGCCCACACAAAGCCCAAATTCTTTGCGAATCGAATGCAATCCTGGCTGTGCACGTTCATCACGGCAAGGGTCTCGCTCGGCTGCGCATCTCATCTGAAAGGCTGTGTGCAGCACTGAGAGCCACGTACTCGCGATTGTCAGCGCAGCGCAAAGGACTTTCCCATTTTGCGAATGCCAGCGCGATCGTTTGAACGGCTCTGGCAATGTGACGATCGCATCCTGACTGACCATCACAAAAGGGTGGGCAGTCCTGATTTGGCGATCTCGCTGCCGCTTGCCAAGTGACCCGACTTGCAGTATACTAAACGTGAGTACCAAGGCTGAATCTGCACAAACTCCATGTCGACCCTGCTGCTCGGGCAAACGTACAAGCTAGCGCACCAGCAAAGCCTTTCTTCAACCGGAGTCACGGAGTCAAGGAGTGCCGCGAATTTCGGAGGAATAGCGGGCCTCGCCTCGCGTCGGGCAAGCGTGAATTGCTCGACGGGCAGTCCTGATGTCCTCGCGCACTGCGTCATCGATTGGGAGCACCGTCGAGGCACTTGAAAGACTGAATGGCTAGCTTCAACAAAAAAAAAAAAAAGAGGCCGTTCCTCTGACCAGCCACAGCAAAGGATTGGAGGTCCGTGCATCGATCGCGGCGCAAAGCGGAGGAACAGGGGAAAGGCGGATAGGGTGGTAGCCGAACTTTGATGAACTTGCTCCTTCCTCCACGGGTCGTGGCTCGAACCTTGGGTGGGCAATATCTCCGCACAGTTGCTTCAAGCCTGCGGGGTTGTGCGACGGACGGCAAGGCAAGTGTGAATGGAAACAGCCGCTGCAGATCCATGCACAGCCGCGCTCGCTGCACCGCATCGAAGCGGCGGGTGAAAGCTTCTTCTGGGTGTTTCGTGCTTGCGGTGCGATTTACACGTCTCTACTGTACAATACGAATGTCAACCTGGCACGCGCATCTAAACTGTACATGCCTGTGAGGCCCTCATCACGGCTTTGCAACTCCGACGATCGCGAGGGGACGATCCAAAGCTTGTTTCGAACAGCTCTGATGTGGTCGCTCCTCACGCAAGCTCCATCGCGTCTTGCAAGGCGACAAGGGGCGCAACGCGCGCAACGCGGCAAGTGGGCGTGGGAGCCGGGCGAATGGGAGAGGGGCTTCGGCCAGCCGGTCCTACTCGGAAAGGGCCGCGAGGCGGAGCATTCACAATGAATCAGCGCCGTTTCAAGTCGAGCAGACTCGATGAAAGTGTAGGCGACCCCCCCGGGCATGATGTCGTGATTCGCATCGCAGCGCGGGGGAAACTGGTTTGCATTCGTGTTTTCACTACATTGGCGTTTCACGACTCAAACTCGTCTCTCGGGCGGTTTCGTTGACGCAGCGGTTCTGACACGGCTGCTCATCGTTGCTTGCTGGTCATGCAAGGATCAAGAGAGGTCACAGCCGGAGATGCGCTGTGGACACGCAGTCACGTCCAAACGCATGCACGGTGACGGAAATTCGCGAATGTGCATCACGCCGCCATGCAGCATGCATGACTTGGCCGAGAGATCTCGCTGCTGGTTGGGATCGGATCACGAATCGAATTCACGATTCCATTCCGTGACTCTTTCCAACGGTCGCTCGCTCCTGGCAACGTGCACAGACGCACACACGGTTGGGTGCGCAGTCGTGCGAATGCAAATAGTCGAGGAATCTTGATCTTGATTGACCCTCTTGCTTTCAGCATCCGTGACTGCTTGACAGCGCCAAACGGCTCATCTCATCTCCCGCTCGATGCGGAGGGCAAATGACAATGACGCAAGCGCGCTAGGTTGCGCGATGCATGCACAGGCGTGGACGCTAGTTCTGGGTGCATATAGGCCTCGTGTCGTGCCTTACTGCATGGGGCTCTGCTTTTGTATTCTTGATTGTACGGTATAGCATGCGAAGAATTCACGTCCGTCAGAGGACAGTCACAGTCGCGCTTTGCTGTGCGTCGGAGTTTCCCCATTGCGCAAGACGAACCGCCATCGGCACGTTCGACATCATGTGGAGTGGCCCCATTACTCATCTCGATCTCCCATTCGGCGATGAGCGCATGTTGGATGGACTGTTGCGCACGCAAGAGCAGAGGCGGAATGACTTCAAGAAGGTCATTTCCAAACGCAGCCCTCGACCACGATCAGCCAGCAGCACATTGGCTACCGCTTTTCCAAACAGTCCATCATGGTCACCACAAAAGAAAGCGCCCCGCTCACAATCCCGGCAGACGAGGCGCAAGCTGGTGCTTCGAGTTCCAGCCCTCATAGTGTGAGCGATGGCGATGGCGAAGCAACAGCGTGCAACGATACCGGCGAGGACGTCGAGGTGGAACGGGGAGCCAAATCGAGAGCAAAGGCAGAGGCTCTGGAGAATTCAGCGCAAAACGACACGTCCGAGCAAACGTTGAGCATCGACGATTTGCCATGGGCAAATCCCCGCAATTGGCCCTACTTGAAGCGGGCAGCGATAGCAGTCGTGGTGAGTGCGATGCGCGGATGCAGCACTCGTCGGACCGCGGCTGATGCTACCATGCGCTTCGCAGATCTGGCTCTGCATTGGACCCGTCGACATGACCGCAGCTGCGTATGTGAGCAGCATCAATACTGACACCTGACTCGACTCGCAACAGCTCACCTCTTGTACGCATGTCCGCCCGCTCAGAGCGGAGGGACGGAGCAGATCATCGAAGAGTTCCAAGTCACACGGGTTGTAGCCGTGCTGGGCGTTTCTCTAGCAAATCTGGGCATCTCGATTGGTCCCGTCATCGGTGCGCCTCTAAGCGAGACATTTGGTCGCAAGCCAGTCTATCTCGTCTCCATGGCTGGTTTCGTAGCATTCTCTGCAGCTAGCGGAGGTGCAAGGAATATCCAAAGTGCGTCCCGTCGATGCTTGTATCGCCCCGCGCGCGTGAAGGAGCGCTTGCTCACTCGGCCCCATCCGCAGCGCTCCTGATCACTCGGTTTGTGAGCGGCCTCTTTGCCGGTCCGCCCTTTTCCGTGTGCGGAGGCTCGCTTGGTGACCTCTTTACAGATGAAGAGCGCGGGTGAGTTGAGTGTCGCCATGAGCGTCGCGAGTGTCGCCTCACCAGTAGCCCCACGCCTCCGCCGCACAGACCTTGGGTGGCCATTTTCACGCTGATGCTCCAAGGCGCGCCATCCATCGCCCCAGTGTGGGCCAATTGGATGGGTCAGACGGTATCATGGCGGTGGATCCTCTACGCCATTGCTATCTTTGCAGCCTTTGACCTCGTGCTGCTCTGTCTGATTCCCGAGACGCAGCCCGGCATCATTGTCCGCAATAATGCGCAGAGGTTGCGTCAGGAGAGGGGCGCAAAGAGCGAAGAGACTGCAACGCCAGCGGTTAGCAAGCTCGCTGCGCGCTTGCGACCGAAGCTGCAGACATCGAAAGACGGGCCTGACGAGAGGCATGCAGAGCACCAGCTCAACGAGAAGCTCGATGCTTCGCAGGGACAAGTGTATGCCCCCATCGAATTTGATCACCGACCGCTGTGGCGCAAAATCACCTCCACACTGGCTAGACCGCTGGTCATGCTGGTCACCGAGCCGATGCTGCTGTCGACGACCATCTACCACGCGTTCATATACTCTTTGTTGTTCATGCTGCTCGAGATTGTGAGTAGCGCGCGCGCGCACGCACGCACTCGTGCTCACTCGCGCTCACACCCGCTCACACCCGCTCACACCCACGCACATCCACGCAGTACCCGCTCGTATACGAACGCATCTACTCGCTCTCGCTGGGTTTGTCTGGAACAGCATTCGTGGCACCGTGGCTCGGTAATGCGCTTGGCGTGGTGTGGTACTTTGCCATCATCGGACCAAAGTACGCCAAGCTGTCCAAAGAAGGGCACGCGACACCCGAGACTCGACTGCCCAGCATGGTCATTGCCGCCATCCTCTTGCCTGTCGCGCTTTTTTGGTTCGCGTACACGACCTACCCGAGCGTGCATCCAGTCGTATCCATGGCCTCTGGAGTGCTCGTAGGTGCAGGAATGGTGTTGCTGCAGCTCGCTCTGAACGCCTACTATATCGATGTGTACGCCCCATCAGGCAGGGCGGCATCGGCACTGGCAGCCAACGTCATGCTTCGCAACCTCTTGGCCACCGCATCGCCCCTCTACACCACGCCCATGTACGACGCCTTGGGTGCGCAAAACGCGAGCGTCATCCTCGCAGCCGTGGCTTGCTTGGGTTTGCCAATGTCCCTCTTGCTCATTTGGAAGGGCAAGCAGTTGAGACAGAAGAGCAAGATTGCGCAGTGACGGCGCCGTGCCGTTAGAGTAGATTCTCGCAAATGTATGGATCGCATGCTTGACGCGAATTTGAATAGATTTTTGCATTGCATGCTTGGCGCGAGGCGCGGTCCGAGTACGATCCCCGCGCGCGCGAGCGGCCAACTATAGTGATTCGTGACAAGCTTGCCTGAGCAAGGGAGAAGCGGTCGGTGCCCCAGGCGCTGACGACGTAGCACAGGACCCTGACACGCAGCGCCTCTGAGGACATTGGCTGACGACGCGCGACGCGCGACGCGAAGATGCAGGCACCCTTGCGCTATGGCATGGCATTGCGACTATAAGGAGGTTCACGCCGTGCCTAGAAACCGCCGCTGGCGAGAGCTGCATGCACTCGCCTCACATTCTCTTCGGCGTTGCAAGAGCGCACCGCAAACAGCGTGGTGAGGGGGAATGCGCACATCGAGATGGATAATGGTGGGGGTTGTATGGCAGGAAGCGCGACGCACAGCTTGGCCGTGGCGTCGTCTCGGCTTCCTGTGAGAGCGAGCAGCGTTACTGCTTCATCTCGAACGAGCTGCGCGGCGGGAGGGGGTACAAGGGTGAGCAACTGCGCACACGCACGCACTCGCGTACACGCACGCACGCACCTCGACTTTCGAGGATGCTGCCGCTTGCGTCAGCCTCGTGAGCTCTGCGGGATTTGCCTGCAGCCAGACGGTCATTGCTTCTCCATCAGACTGGGTCGCAATAGCCCTTGCAAAGTCGCCGCGGGAAACCTCTGCGGCCAAGGCGACTGCTGCCGGTGAGCCGAGCGCGTGAGTGATCAAGTGAACGTTGGGCAGAAGAGAAAGACTGAAGCGGGATGCGTGTCCCGATGAGAGGGCCGCTTCGTCAGTGACGCCATCAATGACAGTGCCTGGATCCTCGGGGAACAGCACGTGCTGCACCTTGATGCGTACACTCTTGTCGACCTTGAGGGCCTATGGAGGCGGTGACGCGCGTGAACAATACAGTGACTCTGAGAAAAACAGTCAAGCTCACCTCTGCATTGATGACTTCGTTTCCGTACTTTGCCAGTTCATGCGCCTCTCTCCTCGTGATGGCGGAGATGACTTTGGCGTCGGCAGCCACGTTCGGATTTGCCTGCAGAATTCCAGCCACCTCTTTCCAAATAAACATGCACGACACGCTGAGCGCATCGGCACACAAGGAAGCGCACCGATCGCTGTACCCACGGCCGACGGTTTCGAGCAGGGCGTACGGCAAGGGTCCATAGTAGCCAGGCACGACGAGCACGCGCGAGGAATTGTGCGCGAGCTCATCGCGTATCGCCCGGACGACGCGCTCTTCGACCTGGTCGGCACTGCACGTGTCCCAGTCCAGCGCGAGCGAGTCGAGCCTGACCACCGAGGCGTCGAGGTGCTAAAAGAAGACGCGCACCGCGTCAGAAGGGCATTTAGCAGACGCGGGCGCGGCGTGCGCGAAAAGACACACCTTGCTGCAGAGTGCTGCAGTCAGCACTCTCGTCGACCACAACTCTCCAAAGGCGACGATGCGTTCCTTCATCTGGGCGCTCAAGAATCCAAGAGTCTAGCGGGTGCGAGCGGGCAGAAGGAATGTCAGCTTGGAGATGGCGGGAGAATTCCTGGCAAGAGAAGTATTCACCTCGACGGCAGCCAAGACTGCGTACAGCTCGTCGAAATCGCAAGACAGATCCGACAGGCACTTTTCCGCGATCGACGCATCTTGGCAGTGAGTGCGCACGGCGGCAAAGTGGTCTTCTTGGAGTGCTTGGATGTCCGAAAGCCAGCCAAATTCCTCTGCTGTGCGCGGATCAAATCGTTCGTCTACCGAAGCCCGACTGCTGGGGGGACTCTCTTGAATGTCGGCAAAATCTATCAAGGAATTGCGCATCGAGGACAGCGTCGAGGATGTCCTTGTGCTCGCCGAGGATGCCCTGGTGCTCGCACTTGTGGAGCGCTCTCGAGCGCGGTCCAACAGCGCCGACGTGACGCGGTCCAGCGGTACGCCTGAAGGGTTCTGGAGAGGTGAGAGCAGAGGTGACCGTAAAGGAGCTGGATCTGCCTGCGCAAAGCAGTCCAAGCGCCAGCGCTGATCTCGACCGCGTGCGTCAGAGGCGCGACGCTGTGAGGTGCCACGCGACTCGGCGGCCTTTTCCGCCGCTTCGAGCAACGTGGAAGTGGTGCCTTTTGCTTTGGATGCGAGCGATCTGGCACTGCACACGATCACGAGGCGCTCCGAAGTCGCACGGGGGCTGTGGGGAGGCGGAGGCCGGCGTGAGCGCGGGCTTCCGCTCGCTGTGCTGTGCTTTGTACAATACTCACGCGACGATATTGTCGACGATGTGATCGAGATACCGTGCGATGGAGGTGCCTCCAATCTTGTGCACGCTCCATGGCAAGGAAGCGCTTGCTTGCGGTAGAGACTCCATGGTGGCAGCTGTTTCCGTGGAGGGAGGATAGGGGGCTGACAGCGTTAGAGACCAGAGATCGCTGGCTACCGGCCCGTATATGAGAGAGCGTCATCGCGGTCGCTAGATTGCGGTGTGTGCTAATTGACATTGAGATGTTTTGCCTTTCGCTCCGAGTCGCTGTACTGGCCTTTCGCTCCGAGTCGCTGTACTGGCCGGTCATTCTTGATTATTTTGCGACTCGGCGCACGGCGCACGGCGCACGTGACGCGCTAAAGATTCCAAAACTTCTCCATCTCGTATGCAGCAGCTGATCAAACGCGCTAGCTGCTGGCCTCGAGGCGCGCGCGCAAGGCGCACCAGCTCGACGCGTGCGAACACGAGGCGATCTCTGCGGGGAAACTTTTGATATTATTGCGCGCGGCTGGATTGCGCAATGCGATCACGCACGCGTAGTTGGATTGAGCATACGCGCAGCTGGAATGAGCATAGGCACAGCTGGATTCCGATCACGCACAGTCGGATTGAGGGTTGCCATCCGATGTGGTCTCGCCTTGCACTGGCAGTGGAATGCTGTGCTCGTGACTCTGGTGTGAGGACGACACGGGCGCAAAATGCCGTCAGCTTGCGTTGCGCAAAGCTGATCTCTTAAAAGGGTCGCCGCGAGGGCTCGTGATCGTGCTCAAGCACGGTGCCCCTCAGTAAGTACGCCTTCTCTGCGCCTTCTCTGCGCCTTCTCTACGCAACCATGGCACCAGCTATCCACTCGGATCAGAGCTACGGCCACGACGTCTCCGCCGCGACTCCGGCGGCTCCTCACAAAACTCCCGTCAAGGGCATCAAGCCCCACAATCCGCAATGGGGCTTCTCCACCCAGCAGCTGCACGCTGGTCAGAGGCGGGGCGATCCGACGACCAATGCCAAGGCAGTTCCCATCTACCTCACCTCCAGCTTCATCTTTGACACGCAAGCTTCCGGCGCTGACCTGTTCGACATTGGCAAATCTGGAGGCGCGGGGTCCAACATCTACTCACGGATTGGCAACCCGACTTGCGAAGTATTTGAAGAGAGGATCGCCATGCTGGAAGGTGGTTCAGCAGCTGTTTCGACATCGAGCGGCCAGTCGGCGCAGTTCATGGCGATTTCGACGATCTGCGAGTCGGGCGACAACATCGTCACTACCCCATACCTATACGGCGGTACGCACAATCAGCTCAAGGTGCGTAGTAGCGAGCCCTGGCGCGTGAACGGGCGCTGAAACTTTTTGCCCAACAGGTGCTGCTGTCACGCTTTGGCATCGAGGCGCGCTTTGCAGCATCGGACAAGCCTGCCGATCTGGAGAAGCTGATCGACGAAAAGACCAAGGCGGTGTACATCGAATCCATCTCCAACCCTCGATGGAACGTTCCCGATATTCCAGCGATTGCGCGACTGGCAAAGAGCTACGGCATCGTCACCATCTGCGACAATACGTTTGGAGCTGGAGGCTACCTTTGCAAGCCCATCGATTTGGGCGTCGATATTGTCGTCGAGAGCGCGACCAAGTGGATTGGCGGGCACGGTACCGTCATCGCTGGTGTCGTCATCGATGGAGGTCGCTTCGACTGGGGAGCCAGCAAGAGATATCCGTCCATGACGGAGCCGTTGGAGGGTACGCACGGAGGTGGAAATTGGCTTGGCGCATCGCTCATCGGCAAACGCTTCTGGGAAGTCTTTGGCAACAAGAGCTTTGCGATGCGTCTCCGATTCGAGATATTAAAAGACATGGGAGCTTGCCTGTCGCCATTCAACGCTTTCATGTGCCTGCAAGGTCTCGAGACCCTCTCTTTGCGGGTGCAGAGAACCGTCGATAACGCGCTGGCTTTGGCGCAATGGTTGGAATCGCATCCCAAGTGCGCCTGGGTATCCTACCCGGGCTTGGAGTCGCACGAATCGCACGAGAGGGCCAAGGAGTTGCTGCACAATGGATTTGGAGGGGTATTGTCGCTGGGCGTACGCGGAGACGGAGGCAAATTTACAGAAGCTCTGCAATTGGCTTCGCACCTGGCAAACGTGGGCGATGCGCGGACATTGGTGATTCATCCAGCCAGCACCACCCACGCAGCCCTTGGCGACGAGGAACTCCAGGTGGCGGGCATCGGCAAGGACATGCTGCGTGTAAGCGTCGGCATCGAAGATTTGCGGGATATCGTGGACGATTTTCGGTGTGCCTTTGAAGCCATCTAGGCGGCGCGCCTTTTGAAGCCATCTAGGCGGCGCGCCTTTGAAGCCATCTAGGCGGCGCGCCTTTTGAAGCCATCTAGTAAGCGTTTGCCCTGCCAATGCATGCATGCTCCATAACGCGCCCGCGCGCGCGCGGACTCGTCACTCTGGTGCCGCCGTGACCCCCTCTCGAATGACTTTGTTCGCCGCCGCGTACACTCTCCTTTCGAGCGCCTCGTCTGCCTGCGCTTTGCTTGCCTTCGCCTCATGCTCGTCCCACGCATCGCGATTGTCGAGCCATCGCTCCTGCACATCGCCAGCATCGCCCCATCCCTCGACCTCACCAGCCGCTGTGCCAAACAGTGCAGCTGCTGTCGCCGCACCTGCGCGAGGTGGCACCATGCCAGTGGTGGCGTACAGACTTCCCGGCTGAAATCGTTCGTATCGCTCCTGCTCCGTCTCTTGAGGCGCGCTGCTGCTGCTGCCGCCTTGCCCCGCAAAGACGTAGCCGCCAGCCTTGTCAACAACGCGAGTGAGGCGCAGCATGCTCCGCTTGTCCTCCACTGCCAGCGTCTCGAAGCCCACCAGCCCAAAGTCTTCTACCAGTTCGCAGATCCTCTCGTTGAGCCGAGTGTGGCGCGGTGAGGTGCTCGTTGCATCCACGTCTAGCAAGCGGGACAAGTCTTGAGCGTGGGTGTAGTACGACAGGTTGAAGAGCATGCCGTCGTCGCGTGCTCCCGGCATCGAGGAGGATGCGAGATCGTGTGCGCCTCCGTCGTCGTCGTCGTCGTCGTCTTCGTCGTCATCCTCGACGTGCGCGCCACCCACCACATCCCCCAGCAAGTCGATCTTGGATAGCACATTGATATGAGGCAGCTCGAGAGCGAGCATGGCGCGGAGGCTGAGCAGGACGAGGGAAATGTAGCGCGAAACGTCGGTGATGTGGGAAGCGTCGACGAGGTGCAGCGCCACCAGCCTGTAGCCCGCCTGGCTCTCCACTTGCTGAATGATGCTTCTAAGCGACGCATGATTCGTGCTCAGCTCCACTTGTCCGGGAATGTCAAAGATGACGTAAGCGTCGCGATCATGGTCCAACAAGGCGCGCAAGCCATCCAAGAGCCAATGGATGTTCTGCTCGAGGTACTCGATGCAGTACAGCAGCGCACCATTGGGACCCAGATGCAGCTCCTCCATCACATCCTGCACCCTGATCAACGTATTGATGTCGAGCGATGCGGTGTAAGGTGACCTGCTGGCGCCATCGTTTGCAGGATCCAGATTGACCACGTGAGCTTTGCGACCGAGCGCAGCCAGGAAATCCTTTGCACCCGCGCAATACGTCGTCTTGCCTGCTCCTGGCGAGCCGACGACCAGCTGGCCGAAAGGCATCGCGGGGGGGTGGTGCGTGTGTGCGTGTGTGCGTGTGTGCGAGCGGGTGGGTGTTGAGATTGCGCGTGAGGGGTGAGATTGCGCGTGAGGGGTGAGAGTGCGCGTGAGGGGTGAGATTGCGCGTGAGGGGTGAGAAGGAGGACGAGGCGGGCAAGTCGCGCGCGGGAAAGATGTTTTGCGCGCGCGCGCGCGCCTGCGTGGAGGCAGAAAAGCTTGTATAGCAGCAGCGCATACATCCGCGCCTCTTGCACGCACGCGATGGTGGGGAACGCGGGCGATGGCTTGATTGTGCTGGGAGCGCTAGCTTAAGCGCCCGGTGGGTCATTCACATTCAAGATTCACGAGTGGGTGAATCACGCATCACCAATCGCGAATCGATTTACGTGACTTGTACATTCATCAGTCACAGTCGCGAGTCACAAGCGCGAGGTCGTCGATGTTATCGATTTGATGAGCTGCTCGTACGTTTGCACGTTCAAGCTGCGGTGATGTACAGCACTGGAGGGGGATGGGGGGCGCATGCGATGCCACACCATGTGAGCCCTTGGGCACACTCACGCTCCTCATGCCAAGCCATGGCAGCCCTCAGGCCAACCCGTCCGCCCGTCCGCACGCACGCACGCCCGCCCGCGCACACTCACCATTGTTGCCCCTCACAAACGCATCACCGTAAGCATTTCTCTGCCTGCCCTCTACCCATTCCGTCGTGTCTTCCAGCGCAATGTTCATGTACCCATCCAAGCACGTCAAGATGCCGTGATAGTCCACCCCTGAGTTCAGGCGAACGACGACTGGTTTGCCGATCACGTCTGGCGCGCGTGCGAGAGTGGGCGAGTGTGAGCGGCATCACCGGAGCGAGGATCAGACCGGGGGCTCCAATCCATCGCGCGAGTGTGAGCGGCATCACCGGAGCGAGGATCAGACC
>NW_020290151.1:0-7099 GCF_003144195.1 Ceraceosorus guamensis | reverse complement strand
GGGCTCCAATCCATCGCGCGAGTGTGAGCGGCATCACCGGAGCGAGGATCAGACCGCGGGCTCCAATCCATCGCGCTCGTGCCAATTCGCGCTCAGTGTGATGGCTTCTTTGTGTTTCCCTTCCGTGCAGCTCCTCTCGCCCCCAACGCCTTTGACTCGCGCTATGCGGCTGACCCACGCTGTTTGTCACCCGCAGCTGTTGCCCTCCCTGCTAGCGCGCTCTCTCTCTCTCTGTATGTACCCACACTCACGCTTCAAAAAGTCATTGGGGCTGCCCTTCTGTACCTCTGGTACGCTCTCGATCGCGCCCGCAGTTCCATCCCCTTCCGTCACTACTCCATTTGAGCTGGGAGATGCGTCCGCCATCGCGCGAAGAGGGTGTCCGTCTCCGAGGTGCAGACTGTGCTCGACGGACTTCGCCAGGTGTTGCGGCGCGATGCGCAGGAGCGAGCGCTTGCGTTGTGCGAGAGCGTTGAAAGCGTGCGGGGTAGGCAAGAGTCGAGTGGGATGGAGTCGGGAATCACTACCCAGATCACAAATCGAGTCTCAAGTCAATAATGAATCGTGAATAATCCTGCATCGAGTCAAATCAAGTCGCGACTATCACGCGCATCACGTGAGTCTTCACCTCGCGCGGCCACCTGCACGCGTCGACTTGCGCGCGCGCGACTCAGTCACGATCGAGTGACCCTAATATCGTGAAGGACGATGGATCCCCTCTTCATGGTGTCTCCCACTTGCGATAGCTTCCGCTCGAAGGACTGCGTTTTGCGAGACAAGCTTATGGGACGATGATAATGGGTTTACGTCAAGTGATGATCTAGGCGAGTGGATGTATGTACATGCAGGTGCGCGCGCGCGGCGCGTCACATTGGTGACTTCATTCGGGGACCGCAGCCTCTGACACGACAGCGCCTTGGGGCTCACTTAGAGTCGGAGCGATGACTGGTTGCACATTGACGCCGATGGCATTGGTGAACGAGATCAAGCCGTTGCTAGGTAGTCGGCGAAGTGCGTCAGCAATCCCTGCTCCCAAGCAGACCAGCATATGCATCCAGGCCTTTCGGGGATGGAACGCTCGAGTATCGTCCAGCGTGTCAGGTACTGGCACTAGCTCGTCAAAGGCGAGGCGAGTTGGTCTTAAGCTCTGATCTTGCTCAAATTGATCCTCGTTCTCTAACAAGGCGAGAATGATCTGGGACCTCAGATCCGCGGCATTGTCCCAGACATCATCAGATGGGAGGGGCACCCAGCATTGGTAAAATAAGAACCAGGCGACGAAGGTCGTCGCACATATACTCTGTGTGACTGAAAAGATGTGGCGGCCCGAGTAAAAGAAATTCGCCAAAATGTAGGTGATGAGCACGAAGGCGATGACTATGGTTTGTGTGCATGCCAAACCCAACTTGTAGAAGAGGGCTGCCTGCCCCGCAAAGTTGGAGCTACCAAGTAGAGCCAGCACATAGGCTTGACAAGTGCGAAGCAAAAAGGCCTCTGCCTTTGGGTCCCCGTCAGGTGGAAGGTGCTCGGCATAGCGGCGACCGACGAACGAGCGTCCCTCTATAACTTGTCCGTATGTGTCCAGATTGCGAAAATGACGAGTCAGGTCTGGGAAGAGCAGAGGGTTGACAAATTGGTGGAAGAGCGCCCAGCTGGTCTTTTCAAAGTCAGGACCGCGAATGTACACCTCGACGGACAGTTGGACTTCTTGCGACACGGAACGTGTGATGCAGGCAGGCAAGCAGACTCGCAACGCTTCTTCGCGCATCTGTCTCCATCTGGTGCCCCGCAAGATATCACTCCATTGACGGCGCATGCGCTCCCTCACTTGTTCCTCCCTAGGATCGATGTCGATCCCCGCGACTGGTGCCGTGAATGGTGCCGGAATTCTCCTTTGCCTGACATTTGACTCCGCATGCAACCTCACTTGGTTGATTCTCGGATCATCGTCGACCTCCGTGACTGCTGGTGTCGCGACTGGTGCCGGGTCTCTCCTTCGCGTGAGATTTGACTCCTGTCCATAGTGACCATACCTTCTCATCCCGGTAGCATTTAGAACTGCGGGCTCGGGGGCGCGTGGCGTACCGGTGCCGGCCGATGAGTCCATCTCTTGCAAGTCGTTGAGAAGCTTTTGCAAAACAGAAACGGCTCTGGGAATGAGTCTGACCAGCTGGTGGCGGAACAAAGTAGATGAAAGTAGGCGTAGCGTTGCGAGCAGGGGTTGCTGATGAGGAAAGGCGGTGGTGGGCAGAAGGGAAGTGGGCTAATCCGGGTGCGGACAGAAAGCCATTATGAGCTATTTGCAGTAGGCTCCAGTAGAAGCGAACTTGTGTTTGTGTTGCTGTACATTTGCTATCACACGACAGGTGATGAAAGTACGACCGTTCAGCCGCTGCAGCCGGGAAGGTCTAGTGCATGTGCGGAGGTTTGATGGGTTTGATATCGTGACACAACCGCACAGCCACACGTCCACTCTCTGTCTCCTCAGCCGCACGGACGAGACTTGGTCGTCTGATCTGGCCGCTCACATAAGGGCGTGGACAAAGTCCGGCACTGTTCGAGTATCTGCCTGACTTGAACGACTCTCTCAGATCAATGCCTTATGGTTGAACGTACATTTCTCCGAACAGGGCGGGTCAGTGGATTGCGCTTTGAGCCACCCGCTGCATACGCAGCGCCATGCATCTGACATCAGCTCAAAGGAGTCTGCAAAGACGGTCTGTCGCCTGACTACATACACGTACAACAATTCGCCGAGCGCTTCCTGGGGCAGCGCAGACAACTGCAAAGACGGGTCGCCTTTGTGAGGCGGCAAATCGACAGCAACACTCACTGATACCGTTTGAATTGGTGCGTCACGGCAACGTGCTTCCCGAGCGCTCCGGGAGCGGCCAAAGTTCGAGTCAAGATTCCATGCAGGCTTGGCTTCCCGCGAAGGGTTCTGTCTGCGCGCGCACTTAGCGGGGCGCATACCGGCGGCCAACGGCCTGTTCGCGCTCAAGGGGACCGCCAGGACACCATGCAACGTGTCTTGACACCATTGTGCGCAGCAGGTGGCGAGATCACAAATGTGGTCTGCGTATCTTGAGCGTCGAGGTTCACTCCCGAATGCGCGGCGGAGACCTCGAGCAGACCAATTCACGTCTTTGGAAATACTTTGATACCCCGCAAGTAGGGCAAAAAAGGTCAGTGAGTGCCGCGCAACCGCGCAGGAATCTGCGGCTATTCGCGTGTTGTCCCGTCTGAGATAGCGATTGTGGCTTGATTGCAGTCGGAAGCAATAACTTTACCTTTCGAGCCGCAATCACCAGGCGAAGGGCCGCGGGGCTTGCAATGCGGCTGCATGGGATGTGCTAGCAATTTGTTCGCATGTACACGCAGCCGTGACACAGCCACACGTCCTCTGCGCGTTCCGCTCTTGCACCTCTTCATTCGCATCATGCCCACGCACCCGTGAAACAGCCACACGCCCTCTGCGCGTTGCGCTCTTGCACCTCTTCATTCGGTCTGGACTTTGCCTGGACTGCGCGCACCTCGCATGCCAGCGTCTGGCAGCACACGCGAACGCTAGCAAAGGGGAGCGCCAGTCGCTAGTCGGGAATACAAGAGCCACGCCACGCTTTGCAAACAAGCACGGACTTACAAGTGGTGCCCTTGCGCTTGGTTCGCATAGTAGAGGTTCTCAACAGTCCCCATGAAATCCTGCCGTTCACAGTCACATTGTTCAGACACATAGACCTAAAATACCAGCCCACATAGACATGGCCGACAATGTCGAGGCAGCAGCAGGAGATCCCGACAGAGCGCTCCGCAGGAATATGTACGCAGCCATGTGGGCAAACAGTCAACTGAAAGACGATGTCCTGACCAGAGCTCTTAGCAAACCAATTCCTGATCCAATGATTCCAATGTTCATGCCATATGCTGAACGAGCTGCCGAAAGACTCGTCAAGAGCAACCAATTCGACCGTATTCTCGAAGTGCTTCTGTGGCAAAGGTACAACTACGCCGACGCCCCGGACGCAAGAGTCTTTGCACTCTTCTACGACCATCCAGAACACCTGCGAGAGAACTTCATGGCGGAGCGACAGGATAGACTTGTGGGCACCGTAAATGTCCAGCTATGGACTTACATTCCCTTTGTCACCGAAGCCATCCTTTACGACTTGCTTCCTGACTGCTCCACCTTGAAATGGGCCTCATGGTTGTTCAAAGTTGGGGGAGTTATCCCCGGTGTGGGTTTAAAATGTGCATTGGTCATCTTTGGAGTCGTAACGGCTTTTGGTGGTAGCCAGCCACTTGTCTCGGTCATTGCCGCGGTTTTTCTGCTCTTTACGACAGCGAAGGCATGGCAATCTGCCACCCCGCCCGGCGCAGGCTGGAATTTTGCTGACCGTCGAGTTCACATCATCAATACGCTGCGGGACATGGACCATCAATACTTCCCTGGTAATCTTAGCCTACGACCTAGCGTACAAGGCATCAAAGGACTCCTCTTCGAACCACAATCGAATCTTCTGCGTCAAGAGTGCAACCCAGATATAGATAGCTCTCCCTGGGAACGTCGCACACGTCTCGGCTTGATGTTTTTGGTTGGCTTGTATCAGGGCTGCGACGGGCTGCTCGAGTGGATTTCTGGATGGCTCCCGGCGCCCCCATGAGGAACACGATGCTCTGTTCAGTGGCTTGCCTCGTCGACAGCCTACCGTTTACTGCAATTTGCGGCTTCTTACGGTCAACACCTCGCGATCGGGACCCACCTCATTTCGATAGCCAGGAACGCATTTCACCGACTCAGCCACATGTGGCAAGCTGCGATACTGTTCGAACGTCTGGAAGGGCCACGACCTGGATTCCCGCGACGCAGTCGAGGGTCGAAACGCCGCGGCTGCGCTGGCCGACGACCTCTGCTATTCTTCTTTGCATGGTCGACAGACTGATTCTGGCATCATGGTGTGCTCCAGCGCCTACTACATGTTTAAGACTGTTGAGGACGGAGAGAGTGAGCAGAGACTCCAACATCGTTGTGTCACACCACCTTTGCCGCTCGAGGCGCATGGAGTTTGCGTGAGACATATCAATCACATGAATGGAGTTTGGCGCACGCCTTTGGGTGGCTCGAATTGGGTGAGCATGTCCATCGACCTTTCTAGCTGCTCCAGCTGGGGATGAGCGCGTTATTCTCATCTTCGCTCCTGGCATGGAACTTGGCCGCAGCCCACTACCGTGATGGACTTGTTCAAGACTGGAAAGATGGCGTGGAATGAGGATCCTGTTGAGTCAGTCGGCATCGCACCGAGTTAGCTGAGCATGTGTTGTAAACTATAGTCGTGAAGGCAGGAGGGGCGGAAGGTAGGCGTCAATTGAGTTCCGATGGTACACAATTTGACGGCGACGGTCTGACATGCGTGAAGCGCGCCCGTGTAGAAACGTCCCGCGCTGAACACCGTCCGCTGCTGCGCGCGCAAAACCGTCCCTCACGCACTCAAAAGCGTCCAGCATGCAAAAAGCGTCTCGAAAAGCGTACTTGCGCGCACTCAAAAGCGTACCCCGCGCGCAAAAGCGTACCTGCGCGCGCGAGAAAAGCGTACCGGCGCGCGCGCAAGCGGCCAAAAAGCGTACCCAGCACGCGGGCAAAAAGCGTACCCCGCGCGAGCAAAAAGCGTACTTGCAGCCAGCAAAAGCGTACCGCCCGCGCAAAAAGCGTACCCGCATGCGCATGCAGTGAGAAAAGCGTACCAACGCGCGAGAAAAGCGTACTCGCATACCCGCGCGCGCGCAAGCGGCCAAAAAGCGTACCAGCGCACGCAAAAGCGTACCTCGCGCGCGAGAAAAGCGTACTTGCATCCAAAAAAGCGTACTTGCGCGCGCGAGCAAAAGCGTACCGGCATGCAGCAGAGGAGCGTACCAGCACGCGCGCGAGAAAAGCGTACCTGCGCGCACTCTAAAGCGTACTTCGCGCGGCCACAAAGCGTACTTGCGCGCGCGCGCAAAAAGCGTACTTGCGCTTAAAAAGCGTACTTGCGCGCGGCCAAAAAGCGTACCTGCGCAAGAAAAGCGTACCTGCGCAAGAAAAGCGTACTTGCCCGCAAAAAGCGTACTTCGCGCGCGCGCAAAAGCGTACTTGCGCGCAAAAAGCGTACTTGCGCGCGCAACAAGCATCCAGAAATCGTCCAGTGAGCGTCCCGCATCAAAAAGACCGTCCAACGCGCGGCCAAACAGCGTCTCGCACCCACAGAAACCGTCCAGCGCACGCGCAAAAACGTCTAGAAGACCGCCGCGCATCAGGACAACCATCCAGGAGCGCGGGCAACAATCCAGAAGGCAAGCATCCAGCAACCCGCACGGCGAGCTGCGACAGGGCGTCTCGCACCAACAGGACCGTCCGGCAAAAGGAGTCCTCCACTGAAAAGCGTCGCATCCAGATCCATCCAGCGGGCGGGTAAGCATCCAGGACCGTCGAGCACACACAAAAAAGCGTCCCGCGCGCACAAAAACCGTCCAGCACAAAGCGTCTTGCATCCAAATACATCCAGCGTGGGGGGCAAGCGTCCAAAAAATGGTCCACCGCAGGCAAAACCCATCCTGCAGCAACAGGAATGTCCAGCAAAAGGCGTACACGCATCCAGACCTATCCAGCGGGCGGGTGAGCATCCCTAACCCGTTCAGCGCGGCGCCAAACAGCGTCTCGCACCCTAAAAACCGTCCAGCGCACGCGCACAACCGGATCCGTTCAGCGAGCGGGCAAGCGTCCAGGACCGTCCACAGTAAAAGCGTCTCCGCATCACTAATTCTCTACCGTCCAGCGCCCATTCTTAGCACGTGCAAATGACCGCATTCCACGGCATAGGGTTAGTGCCCCCTAAGCTCTAGTGTGGATGGTAGATGGTCAGAACGGTAGGGGCGGATGCAATCAAGTTTGGCTGTGGCGGACAAGTGGGTTGCTAGGGCAAGTGGACGATGGGCGTGGCGCAGTGGGTCACGTGAGCTGGCGGGTTTGGCGGAGATGAGGGTCACGTGACTTCTTTTCTTAGGGTGAGGGTTAGGGTTAGGGTTAGGGTTAGGGTTAGGGTTAGGGTTAGGGTTAGGGTTAGGGTTA
>NW_020290150.1:0-25483 GCF_003144195.1 Ceraceosorus guamensis | reverse complement strand
GAGCGCAGAGCTCAGATGTGGGCAGGGTGCATATGTGACCCACAAAAGGGGGGGATCTGATTAAGGCTGCCCCTTGTGAAGGGCCACATTGATGGGTGCGGTAGCTCAGTGGTAGAGCGTGGGATTGCAATTTTGTGGCAATTACCCCAAGGTCTCGGGTTCAATCCCCGATTGTGCCTTTTGTTTTGCACCGCGTTTCTTCAACAGCAAGTGCCCGCGCGCGGCCGACGCTTCGCGTCCGCCTCGCGCTCTCCGTGTTCTTCATTCTAAGCTGCGGGCGCTGACTTGCTATCGAGCTGTCCTCACTAGAGCGACCCTCCGGCGCTGATCAGAATCAACGCACGATGAAGCACAAAGTGCCCATGTAGCGCCTGCCGAATGTGAGCCTTGGGGACTGTACATCGCCCACGAGAATTCTGTCCGACCTTGCGCGCCGCCAACGGAATTTCACCGCTCCTCGAGTCGAGGACGTACTTTGCCGGCATCCTACGCACACAATGGCAGCCATGGGAGAGGGCAGCAGGGAGGGAGGGCCGTTGGATTGCGTAGAGATTACCAGTAGCATCGAGGCGCGAGTCAGGCTCGAGAATTTCCGGGAAGAAAAACGTGCTGCTCGCGCTCAACTTTAACTTTTGAACCCTTTCCGTCTTGACACGGAATGCGAGCGCGCGAATGTCTGTGCGCGCCGCCGCAACTCCACATGCGCGCATGCTCAGACAGCAGCAGGTCGACTCACGACTTGTGCTCGCAAGGGACGGATGGAAGGCATCGATGGCATGCGTCTCGATCTCCTTTGTGAACCTCGACCATACACCATCAGCAACTGTGCTGCGCAAATATTCACCGCTCAGCTACTCACCCACGACTTTTGCTCAACACAACACAAATCTGTTGCTTCCTCTTTCGAGCGGCTTTGTGCAGGAGAGGCAATGTGAGTGCCAGAGCCTGGTCCTGGTGCATAGAAGCAGCTGAGCTCGGCGCGCACATGCACGTCACGTTTGCGACACACACATACGCTCTCTCTCTCTCTCTCCATACGTGCCATGGTGATGCTCACGCACTGCCATCCTCACTCCTCAACGTCTTGTCGCATCGAAGTCAGGTGTGTGTATCAGCATCACACGCGCAGCAGTCCAGTCAAAGTCATGACTACGCTCTTTCTAGCCCAGCGCTCTCCCATGATCGAGCAATCGCTCGCTTGTTGGCGTGAGGCGCGCAGTGTTGGGGTCGCCTAGCTGCTCGAGAGGAGCGTCGAAGCGCATACACACGACCTGGAGAAGCGAGCGCATACACGGCACCAAACCAGCATGACGCCTGTCAGCACTAGTGACGGCGCTGGTGAGCAAAGTCAGGTCACCAGCGGCATGCAAGCGGCTCAAAACCCAATGAAAGTCAAGACGGAAGAAGCGGTTGGAGTGTCAAACTCGAGCAGAAGCCAGACGGTGGATGTGACGGAAGCTGCAGGCGTGGCAACGAGCCCATCTGGCAGTGTAAAGGGCAAGACGAGTGTGGCGAGGACAGCTGCCGAGGATGGAGCGAAATCAGCGCCCAAGAGCCAAGAAGAGCAGTCGCTTGGAGATGAAAAGGGTTCCGCACCAGCTGAGCCCAGTGCAAGCCCAAAGAATGCCATGCCGACCCTGCCTGCACCTGCTAAGCTAATGGCGTGCTCAAAGCCGGCAACGCTGCCTGCACTGACGACACCCGATCCAACTCCTGTGCGAGGTTGGATCGGCACCGTGTTTCACACAAGCAAGCTGAAGGAGCCGGGTCCCAAGTTGCTCTCTTTTCTACGCGATGCGTCTAGCGCGCCTCACGTCGCCGAGAATCGCACCTTGTGCTTCGAGATGAACATTTCGCCCGACGTGACCAACGAGGACCCCGTACGCCATGCCATCTACCGTCACTACTGGCAGCATTTGGAAAAGTGGAAACCTCAAAAAGCGCCTCATGTCACAATCTTGGGCATCCACTATGAGCGCACTGTGCACGTCAAATTTCACAGCTCCGCCCAGTATCAAGCGGCGCGTCAAGCTGGTAAGCCTTCTTTCGGAGGTCGAAAGTTCAAGAGAACCGCTGTTGGTCTCGACCTACCCGACGGACACTTTATGGTCAGGATTTCCGACTTTTACGATTCTCAAGGAGCTGACGATTGGACGGCCTTGACGCAGTCGCTGATCTCGCATCTCAAACAGGTGGTTGTCATTCATCAAATCTGGTGCGAGGTCGAGAGCATACCGGAGTGGAACATCCTTAAAAGACCTGCCGGCGTCATACTCCTGCTCGTCGAAGCGCGCCGCGCTATGGGCGAGTCTGCGATGAGCGACGCAGCTGCATCGGTCAAGAAGAAGGGTGCTTGGAAGTGGCGCTCCAAGTCTTACCCTCTGCACGTTCCGCACCCGATTCGACGTGGCGATAGGTGGTAGATGGTGACGTGCAAGAGGTGTAGGTCGGAGCTCGGAATGTCGACGCGCCTTTCGACATTGCGGCATCTGCCTAAACGAGTATGGAGCCAACGCTGGGATACGGTCGCTTTGCGCTGCACCCAACACCACCACGACAAGCGTGAACGCAGCCATCCACTTTTCCGCTTCTCTTGTGCGTGCATTGATCTCTGCATTTGTCACCTTTACAAGTCTTCCGCTTCGCCAAGTCCCAAAAGGCCACATTACAAGTTTTCCGCTCCGCCAAGATCTCAAAAGTCACACGAGCTTCGCTGCAGGCTTCAATCCAGTCGCGCTCCCTCCCTTTTTCTGTACCAGACTTGCTCGCACCGCTAGTGCGCCGCGACGTTGTGAGCCAGCTTCGGAATGAATACGACTACAGAACGCCAGCCGCAAGGTGATGCCGCTCATGCAACATCGCAGTTGTCGGCGAGTTTGATGACTCAAGGTGAGGAGGCATGTCCAGCCATTCAGCACAGACGACCTTGCGATGATGCTCGCCAAGATTGGACGACTGCAGTCGTAAAGAGGTGGTGCTGCCTCGGGCGCGCGCCGCCAGCGCAACCGTCGCCGGGCACGGCTCGGCTCTTTGCGATCACCTGTTTGTAATTTCACGTACAATTGCGAAGCTCACAACCTCGCCACACGCTGATACACTCACATCGCAGCAGTCGCATCCATCTCCGTACGCTTGGCGATCCAAAACACCAACTCGACTCGCAGGGGCAGCACTCAAGATCTGCTTCACGTCTCCGTCCCAGCCCAAAGCGCAGATCAAGAGCATATACGCGCACGAAGCGAGAAGCAGCGTCGTACGTTTCAACTCGCGCGGCGTCGCGCACCGCCGGCAAAGTGGCATCGCTGGTTCATGCCGCGCTTTCCGCTCACTCATCCTTCTCCTCGCATCCTCGCTCCATCTCCACGTCTCGAGCCGAAATCACGCAGTGCTCGTCCAATCCGTCACCGTATCCGCGCGCCTCCGCTACCGTCTTCGCAGGGCTCCGCAGGGTTATTCATTTCACAGCGCCATACGCCTGCATCCAAGAGTCAGAGGCCCACATTGCACGATGCGTAGCGCATACATGTACTTGATCATAAAGAGTACACCTTTCAAGCTGTTCGCCATCTGCATAATCGCCCTTGCGCCGCATCCGCCCCCGTGCAGCTTTGATCTCGGCGCCTCACTTGCTCTTGACCTTCTTAGCCTCGGCGATCGCCTTGGTCTGCTTGTCGCCCCAAAAGCCCTTGCCGATCGCCCGACGACGCTGCTTGATCATGTGCGTGTACATAATGTACAGACCTGCGGGGGCGCGCGCGCGTCGAGCTCGCAATCAGTGACGCTGGCCTGGCTGCTTGCAGCAACCTTGATGCGCTCCCGTGCACACTCACCTGGCCACCAGAGCGTCCAAAGACCCAAATAGACGTAAGCGCGCACATCCCAGCCCGCCGTGCTTTGCCAAAACCACTTCTTTGGAAGAGTAGCGAGCAGCAACTGAGCTTCCGATGCTGCACCGAGGGGATACAGGATGTAGAAGAAAGTGTACCTGCCGGACGTAGCGTCCGCGTGCGTGCGTGCGTGCACGCGTGTCAGCACATCGTCTACTCTTCTGACGACCAAGACCGCTCACCTGGCCCACAACAAGCCCGAACCCTCTTCAGGTCCACCGCCGCTCATCAGAGCGTTGGCGTAGAAAGGGTAGCGCACGCATTCGGTGATGCTCCAAGCGAGGACCATGCTAGCAAACCAAGGATTCGCAGCAGCTCCAGGGAACCTCTCCGCCACTCCCCAAACGAGCAACAATCTGCTAAACACTTGAATGGTGGTAGTCACCACTGGGCTCTTGACCAGGCCCAAAGCTGCATGCAGGATCTCCAAAAGGGCCAGCGACTGAGTGAATGCTAGCAGTCCCCCAAGAAAAGAGTGCAGAAGCGTAGACCTGTCCCACAGCTCCTTGAGCCTCTCGGGCAACCATAGAGGAAGAGTGGGATGCACGAATCCTCGAAGTGGTCGGAAACGCGCCAAAGCTTGTTCTGCCAATCGAGTAGGCAAGGTTCGGGTTTGAGGTCCGACGGCTAGATGCTTGATGGTGACGCTCAGCACCAAAGCCCAGAGGAAGAAGCTCAAGAGGTTGTAGAGGATCAAGTATCCTCGGAGTGCGGCCGAAGGCAAGCCTGCTGGTCGTCTGGCTTTGGACCTGGATTTGCTCACTGGCCCACTGTTTTCGCTCGTGGGCTTGACTACAGCGTTGGATTTCTTTTCCGCCATATTGACCAAAAAGGTGGATCGCAAAAACGCAAAAGGGAGCGCGCACTGGTGAGGCAAGTTCGATCGAGGCGAGAACCCGATATACGTGACGGTGGTGAGGAGGAGGAGGAGGTGCGGCTTGGCTGCGGGTTGGTTATATAGCGTCCATCACGCATTCATTCGCGCGACGAAACCTTCCCTCGCTGCCTGCTCGGCGCGATAGAAGAGGTGTTGCGCGCGCGAGCCCAGGCAGCCATGCAGCCTCCCCATGCCAACGGCCCATCCAGCACGCATGCATGCCTGGACGCTTTCATGCACGAAGGAGCCTCAGCACGCGCTCTCCGCATGCTCTGGGCGCGCGCGCAAAGCGCATAGCATCGTTGCCCGGCCCTCGATCGCTTTCTCGCCCGTCGCGTCGCCGCGGCCGCCGCTGCGACATTCCGATATGCTCTACAACCAAGCAAGCAAGCAAGCAAGCAAGCGCGTGCGTTCCATCGCGGACCGGAGAAGCACTCGCTCGGACTTTTGACTCCGACACAAACACCCACCTACGTACGCCCCTCGCTCCCATTCACACCCGCGTACCTACGCACACACACACACAGGTCTTGCGCACAAAATCGAGAGAGGGACGGCTTGAACATTTCTATGTAGGGATCGGGCTACGACGCCCGATCAGATGCGCAGGAGACAAGAAGAGGGCGCATCAGAAGAGCCGTGTAGAGAGCGAGAGCGAGAGTAGTCACGAATGTACAAGGTTGTTTTGGGGAAGCCGAGCAAGAGAGAGAAGAAGAGCATCTGGAAGCCCATCTTGCAGGCGTGGGCGAGTGTACTTTGGGGGAAAATCTGATGAATCTAGTGACGCGTTTCGATGGGACTTGGTTCGTGGGAAGAGAGTGAGAACGCGACGCGAGTTGGCGAAAAGCTCGAGACTGACAAATGCGTGCGGAGAACAGGGCTCCCTTTCGATGAGCTGTTCGGGACAGCCGAGACGAGGCTCTGCTGTAGAGAAAGAGGCGGCTCGCGCGCTCGCGCACCCGCTCAGTTCCAGCCTCCGTCATCCTGCTGAGCGTATCCACCAGCATGGCCAGATCCGTAATCTCCTTGAACGTCCATCGCACCACCCCCACCACCAGCACCGCCGCCACCGCCGCTCTCGAATCCACTACCTCCTGCCTCGTATCCGCCTTCGTTGCCGTATCCGTACTCGTCCTGGTTCGCATACCCATCGTCATACTCGTTTCCTATTCGCAGGGATCAAAAGAAAGGCAAGAGATCGAGGAAAGGAAACGAGCAAGAGGAGCGAGAGCGCGCGAAACGAACGAGAAACGAGATCGACGGTAACAAAGACGAAAAGTGGACGACGGGCAGGAAGAGGAGAAGCGGGAGCGGGAGCGGGAGCAGGAGCAGGAAGCGAGGCAAACGTTAGACTTCCCCGAGCTTTTGGGGTTGGCTTCTCACCAACGTCCTCCGCCCCCTCCGTATGCGTTCGCACCGCTGCCACCATAGCCGCCGCCGCCGCCGCGGCCACCACGTCCACCACCGTAGCCACGGCCACCGCCACGTCCGCCTCCACCTCCATAAGAGCTCATCTCCATGACTTCGGCTGAGGGCGGAAAAGAATCCCAAACGGTCAGCTTTCAATTTTTCCGCAGCCTACCGTTTGCGCAATACTCACGTGGAATCTCCTGCTTGGCTTCACGAAGAATGCCGACAAGCTCGCGTGCTGATTTGGCATCCCCAGTGGTGAAAAAGGTGATGGCAGTGCCCTTGGCGCCCGCACGTCCCGTACGACCAATCTGATGAATGTAATCCTCGGTGTTGGTGGGAAAGTCGTAGTTGAGAACGTATCCGATATCCTTGACATCTGTGAATAAGACGTAGACGACGGCGACGACGCAGCGTGTGCGACGAAAAGAGTGAGCAAATCTCGAGGGCGCAGGTCAACAACAAAGGTGGGTAAAAGGGGATGTTACATGAAGATGAGGGGCCTTGCCTTTGGAGTGGAGGTGGTAATCGAGCGGCTGCCACGAGTACGCAGCGTCAACCACCACCGCGCTAGAGCGTCTGGCTTGCCATGATGTGAATCAACGCAGGTCGTTCCCGCAAGCACGCCTCGTCTCTCCAATCGCCTGCTACGAGCCGGTGGGTATCATGCCCGACTCGTGACAGCCGCAGGAGCGAGAGCGATGGTGCAGAGAGAGAAGGAAAGACTTGATCTTTGACGCTATGCGTCAGGTTAGAAGGTACTAGGCGTAAACGAACGCACTGCAACGTCGCGCTTGTTCGCAACGAGCGCGACAGCAAGCAGGCACACCTCGCGTGGATGATCATACCCTGGAGTGTTGCTGTCTACGCCGTCTGTGCAGAGGAGATCTTTTTTTTTCTCTGAGAAGTCGCAGTGACGACGCCAATGACGGCGACGAGAGGCACGAGCTCTGTTCGTGGCACAGGACCACAAAGCGTCTCATCGCCGCCGCTAAAGATCTCACCTGTACGAGGCGCTGCGTGGGCACGCGCGCCTGCACCTTCCATCCACCTTCCGCAACCGCAAGACCAAGCGACCGCCACACCAAATGTAGAGCACCCAAAAGATTTGCCCGACAGGCGGCAAAGAAAAAGAAGAAGAAGCCAAGTCTCGCAACGCTACGTACCGAGACCACGACTTGCAACGGCTGTTGCGACCATGATGGGACTGCGACCGCTCTTGAATTCCGATAGAACCCAGTCGCGTTCTTGCTGTTGCTTGTCACCGTGAATCGCGAGTGCGGGCCATCCATCTTGACGAAGATACCTTGTGAGATCATCAGCGACGCGCTTCGTGCCAGTAAAGATAAGCACCTTGGCATTTTCTTGGCTGATAGTGTCGAGGTGCTTGATGAGACGTCCACGCTTCTCAAAGTCTGTGCAGACTTCAATGACCTGCTTGACGTTGTGGTTAGCAGCAAGACCAATGGAACCAATGTTGACTTGAACAAAGTTGTTCAAAAAGTCGTTGGCCAGACGCTGAACCTCCTTGGGCCATGTAGCGGAGAACATGCAAGTCTGCTTGTCGGGACGGATCTGGCTAAGGATCTTACGGATTTGAGGCTCGAAACCCATGTCCAGCATGCGATCGGCTTCGTCCATGACGAGGTAAGTGACGCGGCGAAGGTTGAGCTTGCCAGCCTCGAGCATGTCGATGAGACGACCGGGAGTGGCAATGACGATTTCCGCGCCGCGTTGAAGGTCGCGAATTTGAGGACCCTTGGGCACGCCACCGTACACTGCCGTGTTGCGGAGCCTTGAAGAGGCGCCAAAGCGGGTGCACTCTTGTTGAATCTGGACGGCCAGCTCACGGGTCGGTGCGAGAATCAGCGCAATTGGACCGTCACCGGGCGCCAAGAGAGGTTGTCTGGGGCGAGCAAAGGAAGGGGTAAGCTGAAAGACGGGCGGCTGCCAAGTCTCGCGACTACTTACGCGTTGATGTGAACCATGGCTGGCAAAGCGAAACCGATCGTCTTGCCCGATCCAGTCTCGGCGATGGCAACAATGTCACGACCAGAGAGCGCAATGGGCCAAGCTTGGGATTGAATGGCAGAAGGTTCGGTGAAGCCCATCTTTTGGATTTCAGACATGATGTAGTCTGGGAAACCAGCCTCGTCGAAAGTTTGCACGGGCTTGGGGACGTTGGATCCGGCAATGGTCATTTGCTTCTTCGCTCGGAAATCCTGCACCTCTCTGTCTGACCGAGCAGTCACGCGTCGGTCCTCGCTGTGGGCAGAGATGGATGAGTGGATGGCGCGTCAGCTTTCTACAATCGCACTTGGTCAAAGCGATCAGCTCGTCGCTCACGTGTAAAAGTTCTTTTCGAAACGGGTAAGGCTGGCAGAGTTCCAGTCGACGGTGCGAAGGCCGTTGCCGAGGCCACCCATGCGGTCGCCTCCACCACCGCCATAGCCTCCGCCACCTCCTCCGTAGCCTCCACCACCACCGCCGTACCCACCACCGCCCCCGCCGTAACCACCACCTCCGTTTCCATATCCGCCACCGCCACCGCCGTAGCCGCCACCGCCGTAGCCGCCTCCTCCACCGCCGTATCTGTAGAGGACGAAGCAAGAGAGGATGTGAGCATGTGCTTGCACGAAATGTGAGCGTATGATCCCCAACTGCTCGCGAGGATCACGAAGGCCATAAGGAAATGCATCGACCACGTGCGAGACGAGGCGGCCCAGTAGAGCACAATGGGAATAGTGCCGACTTGGTGGCCATGAGACGCAGGGCGACGCACGCATCCTGAATCTCCATGCAGTTGTACTCACCCGCCGCCGCCGTAACCACCGTAAGACATGCTGTCGAGGAGAGTGTCAAGAGTTTTGAAGTGGGTCTGAGTAGTGCGCGAGCACTGTATATGGCGTGTGAATGTGCCTGATGAGTTTGAATATGGGGGTGTGCACAAAAGCTGAGCTGAAGGGCACGATCGAGGGAAAAGAGGTTGATGATGTGGTGAAGAGGGTAGAGTGGTGGTAGAACAGGCGCTGGCACGCACGCTCGCTCGCTGCTCATGCTGATTGATTGGCCTGGCCTGGCCTTGCATGATTTACGATGGATATCGCTTTCGCTATTCTGCCCCTGCTGCGCGCGCCCGCGCCCACGCGTCTAAAAAAATTTGGGCAAATTTTTGACTTCCTCTTTCGCGCGCGGCGCTACAACGTGCGACGGGCGCGCGCGGATGCTCTTCGCGTGGATGCAACGCTGCAACTGCTGCAGCCATGACCGCTTCAATATGGATACAGTAGCAGCAGCCCTGGTTCAGCTCTGCAACAGCTGCTGTAGGCTGGAACTGAGCCGCGCTCAGCCGTGAGTGCTGTCGCGCGCGCTTCGATGCACGCGGCGCATTGCAGCACAACATGCATGCATGTGCTGCGACCGCGGTGCTGCTGCTGAGAACAGCAACGTGCACGGCGCCTCAGCAGTCACCAGTCATCCCGACGAGTCCCCTCATCAGCACACCCTGCATGCCTGCAAGCAAAATTTGAATGCATCAAGTCACGTGCAAAAGTTCTTCTCGTGCGATATACGAGCCGCGTGCTTCGAATCTGCGCTGGCGCGGGCTGTGCTTTGGCGGTGCACTCGTGACTTGCACATCCATAGCGTGATTTCGGTAGACGCAGCCACGGAGGAACGCAGGAGCTCATTGACGTGCAGCGAGCAGCGCTGCTCATATTCAAGATTGTGATTCACGATTCATAGCAAGGAGCCATCAAGACGAGAACTTGCCCGCAGGTGCCCAGGCACCCCTTTCCCCTTTCCCCACCACAAGCCGCGTGAGGCCAAAGGGCGGCAGTAACAGCGCATACAGTGCGGTGCCTCGAGCACATTCCAGATTCGACAAAGGGCGCACTGCGAGCCAGTTCGCCATGTCGTGCTGTGCCGGTCATGCGGCAGCTCAGTCGACCACTTCCTGGCTCCTCGACTTTTTCACCTCTTCGCCTTTGCTCGCTACAATCGTCCTTGGCCCCGTCATAGCTGCCATCTTGGCTGCTTATCCGCTGCTCATCTGGCTCAGCCCCCGTCCGCTTGAACCCACTCCCGACGAGCTGCGTTTTTATACTGCTGGAGACCTTCTAGGCCCGGCAGCCACGATCAAGGAGGAGAAGAAGGGATCGAACGGCGCATCAAATGCCACTCGCAAGCTGCCAAGGATCGAAGATGCACCGCAGTGCCAGCTCAGCGTCATCATCCCAGCGTACAACGAAAAGCACAGGTTGCCTTCCATGCTGGAGGAGACGCTTGCCTTTCTCAATCGGGACCAGGCTCTCTCGAGGCTGGACCACGCTCCTGGCAAGAACACGAGCCCCGCATGCGATGCGCTGCGAGAACCTCTTGCACGGGTAGAGATTATCGTCGTGGATGATGGCAGCTCGGATGGCACAGGCGATGTAGTGCTCGAGCATGCGCGCAACCACCAATCACGGTGGGGCAAGGTCGAGCTGCGGCTAATCAGGCTGAGCAGGAACCGGGGCAAAGGCGGAGCCGTTCGGCACGTGAGTGCATCAGAGCGACGTCGCATGCATATCGTCGTTCTCTCTCTCACAGGGCCTTGCTTCACTCCACCTGCTCTAGGGCATGCTACACGCGAGGGGAGCTTTGCTGCTCTTTGTGGACGCCGATGGAGCCACCAAATTCGAAGCGCTGTCGGCACTCGCGACAGAGCTGGACAGGATACGTACGCCTGCTGGTCATGGTATTGTGGCAGGGTCCAGAGCGCACCTGGTAGGCAGCGATCAAGTCGTCAAGGTGAGTTGCACGGCAACGTCTTGAGCTTTGCGACGTAGCTGATTTGGCGCGCTCTCTTCGCTCCATTCAGCGGTCCTTCGTTCGCAATCTTCTCATGCATACCTTTCACTTGGTGCTAAGCCTGCTAATGCGCCCGCCTGCTATCGGAAAGGTGCTCCAGCGTCACTTGCCGTCGTTTCTCGTCTCGCAGAACACACTCAAACGAACGACGTTACCTTCCCAGCCCGAGATTCGCGACACACAGTGCGGCTTCAAGCTATTCATGCGAGAATCAGCGAGGGTGGTCTTCCAGGGCTCTCACATCGAGAGGTGGATCTTTGATGTCGAGCTGCTACTTCGAGCCGAGTTGAGCAGTCAGACGGCCCATGTGCGTCTTGCTAATTGCGGCAGCAGTATGCGACAAGTACGGAAGGAAGCTGGATTTCCTCTGCCTCATTCGGGAAAAGGGAAGGTCGACACAGCGGCAGATGTGTTGCTCGATCTGCCATTGCCGATTGCCGAGGTGCCCGTACAATGGACAGAAGTTTCTGGATCGAAAATCGACCTGCTCAAAGATTCCATCGGTATGGCTTTGGATTTGGTCATCATTCGCGCTAATTACGCTCTCGACCGTTGGCCCAGTCCGAAGCCTGCCAAGGTCTGAGATGGCAGGTATCCTCCAAAAGCAATCACTGCACTATCCTTTGCCAAACACATCGCGGCCTTTCGTCCATCCATCGTGTCCAGCCTAGTCCGTCGTTCATTTCAACCTAGAAACAGCTCAAAGCTACGCCATCGCTATCGTCATTGCCATCGTCACCGTAGTCTGCGCAAAACTAATTTCATGCATGTCGCAAAAGCAGGTGCCCAAGCGAATCTTCTCAATCGCGCGTGCGGGCTCTTGCTGGTTCCTCTGCCCCTTTGAGTGGCTGATCGCAGCTCGCTGCGCAAGGGCTTGCGGAGATCGGTGCGCGCAGAGCATCCTCGATGGCGTTGCTCCGCAGCCAATGGCGTAGTGGCGGGCGGCGTCGGGAAGGGCGGAGCCGCGGCGACGCAATCGAGAGGGCTTGGTTTCATTCAGCTCAGAACATCTGTTCCTTGTCACTCCTCATCTTTGCTATCTCGACGGTACAAGCATGCCGACTAGCCTCGGCATCCTGATCAGGCTTCGCCACTCTGCGGGGGCATATGCTGCTCGTTAGGCGGACCAGAACTAGTGGCGGGAATATGTCTTCCTATAAAGACCGGCGAAACGACTTCTACGAGTCCAACATTCGGCCTTCAATTCACCCCCTCGATCTTATCGTTGCGCAGCTGGACTGTTGCCTTGAGCTTTGAAACGAAGCAGCTGGTCTGCGCCTTCCAACAGTCTTATCCTTTGTAACAGCAGCGACGCCGACATGCGTGCCGGTATCGGCATCGTGCTCGTCTGCCTGGCCACCTTGTCGGCTGCAACAAGTCACCCAGCCAACGATCCTCAGCAGTCGATGCTGAATAGGCGCGTGTATGGTAAGTTGGGTGTGCATCCCACCACGCTCGTCATGCAAGCTCACAAGTCTCTCGAGGCGACGTGTCACACGCAGGCGAAACCTCGTCGGCTGCCTACAATGCTGTCGTGAGTCAACTTGGCAGATCGAGTCAGCCCGGGTCTCTCAAAGCTTTGCCTCTGGTCCTACGCATGCTGACCGTGCTTGTCGACCGCGGCACAAGGCGCATGAAATGGGCAATCATCGTCTCGAAGCACATGCAGTCCATGACGTGCACGGCAATCCCTACTTCATTCAAGCGCAATCAAAGGAGCATGGATCGTTTCGCTTCGCGCGATGGACCCCACATGAAGACGTTACGGTCCACCTTCCTCCGCTCCGTCAGCAATACCTTGGTCACGGGCTAATTGTGAGTTGTTCTTGTCACGGCGCCCGACGTCTTGTTGAATTCGCCTCTCCACCCCTCCACCCACTGCCATGTAATTAGGCGGCTACGCAAAGGGCTCATCCTGCTTCCCACCACACTTTCATCAACAAGATGCCGCACGAAAACTTGGAACACAAGGTCTTGGACCAGCACAGGGTCAACTTGGAATCGGCGGCGGCTTTGATGACCAACCCGAATGCACACACTCACCAGCTTGGTGCGGCCGCCCATAGGCCAATCAATGTTGTCGAATCTCACCCAGCAAATCTCGCCGAGCCTCGACCCGACCAAATTTCCAGAATAGGCGCCTCCTCCTCCAATCCCGTACACTTGGACTCTCCAAAGCCAGCCTCCACTTCGAAGATGCCACCGTGGATGGTGAATGCTCTTAAAAATCCTGGTGGAAAGACGGGAGGAGCTAGCAGCTCTGGTACGTCCAAGCTGGCACCTTGGTTGCAAAAGGCAAAAGAAGAGCTGGCAGCAAAGGAGGCGGCAGAACAGGCAGCAGCAGCAGCAAAAAAAGCAGAGGAAAAGGCAACTGCCACAAGCTCCTCTTCAGCCAGCTCGACCGGAAAGAAGCGCTCTCGCACAAACTCGCCTGAGGATGCACCTGCCGCACAGCGCACGCGCACTTCTTCTCCGCCCACGGCTCAGGAACGCCGCGGATTGTCAGCGCAGCCGGAGCTACTGAAGCGAGTGAGTTTATAGAGATCATAGACGTCGCGTACTCGAGGCATCTTCGACTAATTTTTGACGAGACGCACCCAGACCGTCGAGCCTGTCGATCAGGATGAATACGCCGGCTCTTTTCTAGAAGCGCGCAGCAAATGGGACGTTGCTCGAAATTGGTTCAAGACTGATTTCAAAGAGCAGCCCATCACGGGTACGGCACCTCTGGGTGGTGCGGTGCGTCTCAAAGTGAGTTGCGCCAGCAGCACGTCTGGACCACCGATTCACGTCCCACCCAGAACTAGCCTTGCTCGATGCTGAGCCGCTCATCGGACCTTTCATCCAATCCAGGAAAATCAAAGGTGGGCCGTCCTGGTGCAGCACCCCAATTTGCAGGTGAAGCACGAGTGGGTGGGAGGCAAATACAGAAAATTCAATGGCCTTCCCTACCACGGAACGGGCGAAGAGACGGGTCATTCGATCAAGGAAGAAGTGAGTGTGTGGTATGGGCGCACACTTGTTTGTCAATGTGTATTTCATCGCATGCTTGCTTGCTGAGGCGTGATGCGATGCACCCATAATCTCGACGCCGCCAGTCAGCTAAAGCCCTCGCCGAAGGCAAAAAGGTCACGAAATTTCCCTACGACACGCAGAATCGTTACCCCCCTCTGCACCAAATGGCCTTTCAAGAAAAGATGGTGCTGCGCATCGCAAAAGCAAAGGCGACGGGCGGTAAAGTGAGCACAAAGCTGGACAGACCCAAGCCTGCGGGAGACTCCTGAAAGTGCTTTGCCTGCTGAAACTTCGGGCTCTGGCAAGTAGGCCGGGGGGGGGGGGGGGGGGGGGGGACGCCTGTTGAGCAATTCGTAAGGAGTGACACGAGAGGATGCTACTACTCTGGCCAAGTAGAGCAAATATGATGAAATCGTTGGAAATCAAAGACAAAGAAAAAGAGGCGCACGTCGCTTCTTGCCAAGGACAAGCCCATCGCGGGGAGTTCTTCAAAGTGAGGCTCACGGGCGAGCAAAGAGAAAAAGAGTGCCTGCGATTTCATCTCCTGTGTGACGTACCTATTCGGACGCAGGCTCTTACGAAGCCCCTCATCCCATGCCAAAGCAGATAGACCGACGTTGCAGTCCAAGTGTGCTCGGTGTCGTATGATTCGCGCTTGATTCAACACGACGTCAGTCAAAAGCTCGCGTCGACTTGGTGAGCTTGCACGTTCGAACGATATTATGTACATGAGCAGCGTGCAAAATAACGAGCGCGTTGGGTGCCCAAGCGTCGAATGCTCGGTCGAGCTCAAGCAGCCGTCAAGCCGCAGATCGACAGCTCTCGCATCTCCTGCAACACTCCCTCGACCTGTGCACGCCGCAAAACGTCGCGGGCGATGCTTGTCTCAGCTTTCTGAGCTGGCAAGGGTACGCGCGCACAATCGACTCACCTGGGCATCCAATTGTCCCTCTGCATACTCTTCCCGCACACCTTCAGCAAAGTAGCGCTGAACACCTCCCAGCTTCTCGTAACCCTCTTCTGCAAATTTGGCTTGCATCCTCACCATCGCCTCGAAAGAAGGGTCCAGATAAGGGATGCGCAGCTCCAGGAGCTGAGGAAGCTCCGTCATCAATTGGTCATTGAGCGATTCGAACAGAATCTTTGCCTCTTCCAGCTCCTTTTCCGCTCTGTTTGCGAGATGTAGAAGCGAGCGGTGAGCATTGCGAGGCCTCAAAATCGATAAGCATGCACGCCAGGCCTACTCGCCTCGGCAGCCTGGTAGGATCGTCGGAAGGCTTCTCTAGCAGCTTGCGGTGCCTGGTACGAGCAGAGTCGTAGTCCAAGAGCTGGGGCAGACGACGCGGCGAGCAGCGAGATGAGGATCGCGCGGCTTCAAAAGTACACAGCATGCGCTACCGTGCATTGACGAGCAAAGGCATCACATGCCCCACCACCATCTCCCAGCTGACCAACTCACCTTTTTGTTCCTCTTTTCAATCGTCCTGTTGATTTCTGGGAAAAAGCTAGCCAGCTTTCCTACCGGTTCCAGCACCGTAGCTCTGTAAGGCGCATCTAGCTCCCTCGCAGTCTTTGCGTCCAGCTCGTCCGTAGACCTCTTGTAGGCGTTGGCTGCCATTGCTGCGTCGCTATGATCGATGAAAAACTCATCCACTGTTTCGGCTACGCGTGATTGCGAAGCTGCTAGCACTGCGAGGGAGGCGAGAAGAGGATGCGAGAGAGGAGATACGCAGTGGTGTGAGCGAGAGTTCAAGCCTGCATTCAGCACGCCGCCTTCTCTACAAGCCTTGCGCGCCTCCCACCCCCGAAACTCACACCTGATAGCATCCAAATAACCTTTTGCTTCCTTTTGCAAAGCCAGCACCTCCTTCTCCAAAGCTCTGTACCTCGCTTCCTCATCCGCAAACTCCGAATCCACCGTACGATCCACCTGACCCGTCTTTTGCATCACCGTCGTCCCTGCGCGGCTAAGAGATTTCTTGAATCCATTCCAGGACATTGTGATGGATTGCACGGGTGGGGGATGGGGGGGATGTCAAAGTGCGTGGTGCTTGCTGATTGGGAACCAAGGCGTCGACTTTGGCGGTCGCGAGGGATTGTTGAGGAAAAGGGCGCAAGAAGCAGACGCCTTTGGACCTGCGCGATGGGTGATGGGCGATGGGCGATGGGTGATGGTGGAGGATATTTCGACGGAGGTACGTTTGGGCGGTCCGTATAGACGCGCGCGTCACCGCGAGTGCGCCGACTTACCGATGCGTGGCGTGCGGTGTCCATGCAGGTGGAGCGACCGAGGTAGCGCTGCTCTGGTGGCTGACGCTGGGTGCTGTGTTGCTGCTGTGCTGATTGTGCGCTTGCTGCACAACTCACCACTCGTGACTGCATGGGCTTGCGCGCGCATCATGTGGGCACGCAGGCTCTCGGCCGAGATGCTCCGCGCGCCTGTGAGCGTGGCTGTGCGTGTTTCATGTGCGCGGCGGGAGGCGCCATTCGTGACTGTCTTGGCGCGCCATCGAGTTTTGGTGGTGAGTCGTGAGTGGTGGTAAAGTCAGGATGGGCAGAGTCGTGATTCGTGAATACATGTCGGCAATCACGAGGGTGGATCAGCTCAGACAGAAGCAGCATGTGGTCGCGCTCGCTCACACCTGTGGTCACAGTCAAGTCAGAAGAGGCTTCGAGATGGATGGATGGATGGATGGATGGATGGATGGATGGATGGATGGATGGATGGATGAATGGATCGCTCGGACTACCGCCGCGTCGAGTGGATCCCGCGGTAAATGGCAAGTCACGATTGTGTGGACAAGGCGTCCATATCGGCCAGACTAGAGACATACGCAGATACTTTCAAGGGATGTGATGGGAGCTAGCTGGTATGGCAGGCCAGCGGGCTACCGGCAATCAAGACAAGAGCCATCGAGCGGCTTCATGGCGATTCTCCAACGCGTGGCTCAGATCTAGGTCATGAGCCGCAAGCGGAGTTGGGCTCGCTCGCTCGTCGCAGAGCGTAGAAGCACTGCTCAAACGCACCCGCACGGTTCGATCAGCCTGACAATTGCGGACGCGGATGGTTAGCCAGATCCATCGCTGCGCGACCACTACTACAAAGCAGTGCCATGCCAGTCATTTGCGTGATTGCATCAAGTCATGATTCGCGCACGTCTTGCAGCGCGTGTATGCTTCACAATACACCACGACATGGCCAACATCCGCCCAAAGCAGCCACGCGGGTGGTATGCTGCGGTGCGAGGCGGCCCGGTGCACGCCTCATCCTGCCCGACACGCATCTCGTCTTTACTCAAGGTGGTGCTCATATAGCTTCTCGTCCCGAGGCAGCTGCCCGCCGCGCTTCTCGGTCAGCTCTCTCGACATCCATAAGCATCCGCTCCACTCTGGTCCGAGGTAGAGCCAAGGTCGAATACGACCGAGGGCGCGCTTGTTCGATGTTGCGTAGCTCGATGATGGAGGCACGACCCCTGGCCCAGGTGAGCGGATGCTCGCTCTCGTCGCTGATGCCCCTACAAAACCATTCTCACGCGTCAACTGCGGCGCTCTGAAAGACATGCCAAACGCTGGCGTGAGCAAGCCGCGCTCTGATTAGGGCTCCACCAGTCTTCAGTGTTGTCATCACGTGAATCATGCAGTCTTGTCGACTTTAGCGAGCAGCAAAAGACCTCTATGGACTACGTCGGACCGGCTAATTCTCCCTTGAACTCGCCCAAGCAATCATCGTCATCTGATGGTCGATGGTCCATGCACTACCCACCCCTCGAGAAGGGCAATTTCATCTCCCTTCTCAACGGTCTCATGATTGCGAGCACGCCCAGGCAACGCTTCGCCAAACGCCACACGCAAGTGGGCGTGGTTCGCGTGCCTGTCGTCTCTTATTGTCGCTATCTCTTACCGCTTCCACAATGGAGCGGAAAAGAAGAAACGGTGCGACGTTGACTGGTGCGGGCCGACCGTCCGAAGTACGCAAGGTCAAGGGGATAACGTGAGAGAGAGAAGAGACGCTCAAGGTTTTCATCTATTCAGCCCGTGCGTGTCAGAATGCAACCATTTGTCTGCTTATTAAGCGAGCAGACAAAGGCAGGGCAGGCGACGACAGCGACACCGAGGGGGAGCTCATGCGGCTATATAGCTATTTCTCGATCGAGAGCACGCAGCGACAATTTATGGAAAACATCAACAGTCTGCGCTGCTCGGCTGCACCGGATTGTGGTACAAAAGCAAAGTCTGCGTCCGGGCGTCCGCGTTCTCCTTCGCCGCCTCAACCAAAACCAAAGACAACAGGGGGGCGGAAAAGTAGGAAGGCAACCTGAAAGCGGTGCTATGATAGGTGTGTCTGATTGCCAACGATGGCTATTGTCTTGCTTTTGAAAGCGTCTATTTGGATGACATTCGCGAGGCGCATTCACGACTTTTCATTTCCCGTCCCTCCGCCTCTTGCCATCGAACGATCGATAAGAGCGCTGGCTGTCTGCTTGCTCACTATTCGCACGTCATCGCGAGAGCGAAGCGATTCTGTTGGTGTGCCTTTCTGCTCGACGCATTCTTGGGCGCGTCTTTGACATCGAGAGATCGCACACGATCCGCCGAGCAACTCGCACACGTCGATGGCCACATACATGCATCCACCGCGACTCTCGAAGAAGACATACCTGCGATGGACACATCAACGCCCCACTCTCTCGCGCCCGAGCTCGAGACTCGCAACAGGCACAAGCTGCACGACAGGATATCCAGATGGATCAAGCGAAAAGCAGAGGTGAGGCTTTCGAGAGGAGTTCCGGGAGCACATCGATCTCACTGAAGCGGTATTGATTGCTTATCATTCCATATATTGCTGCTTCGCGCCCGCCGCATCATAGCAGGAAGAGCTTTCGACGGAAGTGTGCAGTTCCACTCTATCTCCATCCCGAACAGTGCGTGGAGGTCGCTTGCTGCCCTTTGCGAATGTCACGAGTGCTCAACAAAACGTCGGCCGCGTATTTTGTTTTTTTCTCAGTTGCCTCGACACAGCCGGAGCCATACGTCTAATGTCGAGGAGCCCTTCGCTATTATCGGGCGTCAGTCAGAGTTATTATCACCGTGTGGCTCTCCACTCCACAGTCTCAAGGCGAACCCAATTCGACAGGCAGAGATCCTTGCATCATCTCAGTCTCTGGTTGCTGCCAAATCTTCAAGCGGATCAACTCGTAGCAACTTCCGGGCGCGCTCAACACCTGCAGACGCTATTATGTCCTCTTGGCCTCTGATGGCGGCGCGTCGGTCAAGTTCCTTTGATTGCGACGACGTGAGTCAAATTGACCCAAGACGCTCTGAAGCGCGTGCTTCCAAGGTCGTAACGTCATTGCAAGCTGCGCTGGAGCCGCAACAACCCGTAGACATGACCTCTGTGCGCACTTTCGATCAAGGTCAGCATCCATCCATACCTTCGAGGCGCGCACCTGAGCGCTCCCACGCGCGCAGCGGAGCAACAGATTACAGCAACAGCAACAGCAGCGGCAGATCTCCCTTGCTCGATTGTTTGCTGCAGGGTATAAGCAGGCAGAACAGGCCTTTCATGTCCAGCGTGGAAAGCTTGAGCAGGCAGGGTGCGGACGGCGAGAGCCACGCAGACTCGTCCAGTGAGCTGTCCGTCATGCAAGGTGGCTTCTCTGCTCGCTTCGTCAGGATGGAGCGAGAGGCTGCCAGGCGACCTCCGAAAAGCGAGATGGTCGACGAGCACGTTCAATGGCGTTCGCGGGAATCGACGCGAGGCTCGAGCACGGAAGAAAGATGCTCGATCGCTCATCGAAGCGTGCGCCCTGCGCGAGACCTACCACCTGCCCCTTTGGAACGTGCAAGATGCGCATCGAGCTCGCTCGATGAGCCGATCGCCTCTGCAGTACAATGTCAGGCCGCAAGTAGCTTTCATCGCAGAAAGCGCATTGCTTGCCACGCCACAAGTCAGCAACGTTCGAGCGCAGCACCCATCGTGCCCCAACAGACTTCTCCAAACACGACTTTGCGCGCTTCTACCAGCTCGTGGGAACCTCGCAGCTTGCACATACCTCCGCGCATTTCCAGCGCTTCGGATCATGCACATGTCCGGCACGTTTCCGCTAGTCTTGAATGGCCCAGACATGGTCTTGCAGGGAGCAGAGCGGCAGGGTCGTCGACTGCTGCTTGCGGATCGTCCAAGAACCATGATGCGCCACAAAGTCGCCAAAGACCCTCCACATCGTGTGGTGCCGAGCAGGCAGACATGGGCGATCAGGCAAATTCGAGAGTGAGAGGATTGCGGCGACTCAAGTCCAAGGCTTCCAAGCTAGAGCTTTGGAGTGGTCGGCCCTCCACTTCTGCCAGCGCAACTCGTCCGCTGAGCAGCGCTGAGCGAGCAAAAAGCGTAGATGAGGCGGCGAGCACTGCTCTCACTGCCTTGTCCTATCTCGGCATGACGCCCGCTTGTCCTACCGAGCGAGCATCCTTTAGCATCTCTCATCGACGATCCAGGCCGTCGTCGTGCGACGACTCTGCGACGCGCTCGGCCTGCAAGAGTCGCACGAACAGCACGCTGCTCAGTGCCACGTCTTCGCGAACCACGCATCACACGCTGCGCACCTTTACCCCGCTTTCCGAAATTAGCAATCCTGAACAAGCGTGTCGAGCATCGGATGCTCTGCGAGCCGATCAGAGAGCGTCGATGGGCACGGATTCGCGCAACAGCGTCGGCTCGTGCAGTGCCAGTCTAGAGGGGCGAGGGGGTGGAGGAGGAGGGTCTTGCTCTGAGCAGAGTCGCAGCAAGTCTAGCCTTTCCCTAGCTGGAGGAGCGCAGTGGCTCAAGAGCAAGACGAGATTCGCCAGCACGCCAACTTGGGAATTCTGTGCGGATGCAGACGACGACGCTTCTGCTTCTGCTTCTGCTTCTGCCTCCGCTTCCAACTCCAACTCCAACGCCTCCTCCTCCTTGGCGCTGCCTTTCGGCGGCAGTCAGCCTGATCCGATGGGCATGAGCATGGGCATGGGCATGGGCAGCAGGGCGCGCAACGTTGTCCCGTCCGCTGCACCGTTCGGAGCTGGCTTTGGCGGAAGCTTGGCCTTCACCGCTCTGTCCCAAGCTTCAAACACGCTCAATCATCTCGCAACATCGGCCGCGCTCGGCAAAAAGAGGCGCAGCAGCACCAGCACCAGTCCTCATCCTGCCACCACCCTCGTCTCCTCCTCCTCCAACGCCATGCAGCACAAGAATTTGGACCAGGCGAGCAAGATCTTGCACGCCAAGAGCGAAAGAGGACCGGACTCGGATGATCTGAGGGAGCACTTGAAGCGATTGCCGGTCATGAACCAAGCTCAAAGAATCGCTCTGCTCTCAAGAGGTCCTCGAAACGTTCCGTGGGATGCTCTTTGAACTCGAGGCCCCGGGGGGCTTACAGAGCAGGCTCGCCGCCCCCCCCCCCCCCCCCCAAGTCTCGCTACCTGTGCACGCCTCGCCTGTTTATGGTGCCTCCCACTTGTACAATACCCCAAATTCGCTCGCTGTCCGTCATGTACGCGCACCAAAGTATACATTTTCGTCGCATCACAGGGACGCGCTTGCCCCCCTCCCTCCGCATGCTCTGATATCTCAATGCGCCTCGCGCTTCCTCGGTGTCGCCCTGAGCACGTCGTCAACACGAAGAATCAGCTCGGCAGCCTCGGCCGCGCTGTTGACCACCGCTCTCTTGAGCTTGTAGCTTTCCGTTACGCCCAGATCGATCATGCTAGCAACTTTGCCGGCATTCAAATCGAGACCGGCAGAGGAGTCGCCCCCCTGATGAGCGGCTCGTAGACGCGCGACGAGATCGGATGAATCCAGACCCGCATTGTTTGCGAGGATCGTTGGCAGCTACGAACGCGAGCGTGAGCGCCGTGGGGGTCGCGGTATTTAGCAAAAAGGGACAAACATCGTGACATCATGACGCGGCCGTCACTTACCTGCCTGAGAGCATGTCCAAAGGCTTCGGCAGCAATGGCCTTCTTTCCAGGAGTCTTTCTAGCTTCCTCATCCACCTCTTTGCTCATGGCCATCTCAGCGCAACCTCCTCCCAAAGTCACCCGCGTCTCCTTGACCGTTTGAGAGAGTACGCTGAGAGCATCGTGCAGCGATCTTTCGGCCTCGTCCACCATTTGAGTAGTCGCACCTCTCAGCACCACTGTGCAAGCCTCTCCCGCAGCAACCCCAGAGAACTTGATGAGCTGATGGAGGGGCAAAGAGGGAGCGTGAGTGAGCGTCCTTGGCCGCAACTGCAGCTTGCATCACAGGGGCGGCTCACCCTGTCCTCGCCAATGATGATCTCCTCGATGGTATCGCAAGCACCGAGCTTGACCAAGTCCGGCCTGTCGAACGTGCTAGCAATCTCGCCTCCAGTGACCAAAGCCAGCCTTTCGACTCCTTCAAAGTCGGCATGCTCGATGCTCATGATGCCCGCCTCTGCCAGAATGCTCTCGGGGTAATTGTAGATCAACTGCCTGTTGATGAAGCAGTTGATGCCGTGCGCCTTGATGCGGTCCACTTTTGCCTTCATCTTTTCCCTCTCTGCTCTCTCCAGCTCCGCCAATTGGCCGGTTCCCTGAACCTTGACTCGAGCTCCGAAAACTTTGATCTTGTCCGTGTCCATCGAGGTGTTGGCGATGAGGATCCTTGCCCCTTCCAGACGCTTGGGGCAGTTGGTGCCGATGCGCTTGTCGAGAATGAATCCTTCGTCCAGGTAGCTATCCTCCAACTTGCCGCCGACCTTTTTGATGATTTGTATATTCTCCAAATTTGTCGAGCCTTTTAGCCTGAGCACGGCGTCCACTGCCAGATTGGCAAAGTAGTCCTTGTCGGCAGACAGCACCTTGGAGGAGAGCGTTGTTTTGGCAATGTTGAAGAGATCCTGTCGAAATGCTTCGGGCACCTTTCTAAAGGTCGAGACGCGGAGCCAAACCTCGATTTCAGTCACGGCAATGCAGCCCCTTTCACCACGCCAAACTCACCCATTGTCCTTTGCAGATGCGTCCAGGGCTCTCAATGCGGCTGCGGTAGCGATGCGATATCCCTCTACGATGGTCTGAGGATGTATGCGCATCTCGATCAACTTTTCCGCCTCTCTGAGCAGTTCAGCAGCAAGCACGCAGACCGACGTCGTTCCATCTCCAACCTCGTCATCCTGCACCTTGGAAATGTTGACGAGGATTTTGGCAGCTGGATTGTCTAGGTGGATGGATTTCAGAATCGTGGCTCCATCATTGGTGACTACGATGTCGTTGGATCCTACGCTCTGAAGGATCTTGTTCATGCCTTTGGGACCCAGCGTGGTCTTGACCAAGTCTCCCAGGGCCAGCGCACCGACAAAGGAAGATAAACGAGCATTCTCTGCCCGCTCTTGCGTCGCCTATCGATCAGCGCCGGGGGCAAGGTTTCAGCAAGGGGAGAGTCGGGATCGGGGTCTAGCGGGAATGTGCGCATGGCTCGCACTCACCTCTTGCGCAAAGATTGGCGCCGACATTGTGCAGACGTTGGTTGCTCAGCAGTGTCTGCTATGGTCGTCAAACTACGTATAACCCGTCAAGACCCTGTGATTGCAGAGCGACAGTGAGGATGAAGAGGACCTGCGCTAGTTGCGAATGCGAGTGCGCGTGCGAGTGCGTGCCACGGCAAGGTGAGCATCTGTTGCGAACACTGCAGAACGGCGCGAAAAATCACGAATCATCACGAATATCTGTAATTCACATTCACATTCACATTCTGTTGCAATCAAGCCAGCCAGCCAGCCAGCCTAGCCATCCTGAACGCGTATACCCTACAGCGCGCCACGCAATCCGTGAAGCGTGGGCGAAGCGCAGATCGCTTATGCGTCCCGCTCACTCTTCACGTGACGTCCTCTGACCCATGACTCAAACATTCACGATTCTTGATTCTCACGCACGTCCCACGTCCCACGTCCCACGTCCCACCGCGCGGGCCACCGCACCGATTGTTCTGATTCACGCTGCGATGCGCTGTCGCGTATCGAGCAGGGTTAGTCTGGGCAACCTCGGTCAAGATCTCTCATGATGTCTCCTGCAAGAATTGAATGCTGCCCGAGCTCCTTCTCGGACTTTTGTTCCCGCCCACCTTTTGCGCGGGGAAGGGGGGACATCGCAAACTCGCGGTGTGCAATTTTTTCTGCGTCGCTGGTTGAAAGCCCAACAAGTACGACGCATCGTGAATGTGAATCAGGCAGATTTGCTTCGCTGTTGGGGGGGAGGGGGAACTCGTGGGCAGCACAGGCATTACCTCCACGCTCGTGCTGAGATGGCGCGCCTCATACAGTGTGGCGTCCATTCCGTCTTGAGTCTCTATGCACAGAGGCACAGCGACTCACCTCCGCACGACATCTCACACCTCTGGGGTCCAAATTTCGCAGGCTCACCATACGAGGCTGGGGTCCCGAGCGGCATTCTTGCGAGACTCGAGACTCCCAATGTGGTGAAATCGTGGTGCGCTAATAATGACTGCCCAAAGTCAAGATGATAGGCTGCGAAATGAACTGTCCGTGTGGTGTGCGCTTACCCATCCGCACGTCACGGCCCGCCGAGGCAGGCAATCATCCGGGCCGATGCTGTAACCGTCGAGCCGGCTAGCTGGCCATCTCGACCAACCGTCTCTCGAGGTCAAATGGGCTTCGTCCAGCTCCTTCACATTCAAGAACCAGCCAGCCTGCCTGCCTGCCTCATCCCTCCCTCTCCACGCCTTGCCTCCCGCAACCCACCTGCGCAGTCTTGTCAAAGCCGAACGAAGAAAACGGGGAGCGTGAGCGCGGTACGCCCGGATTGTGAATGCTTTGGAAACAGCATGGTCCATCCAGCTTGGACGCAGACGCAGGATGGGCAGAGCTACGGCGCGATTGCGAGCGAAAGACCGACGCGAGCAGAGGTGCAAATGTGCTACAAGCTGCTTTGGGCCAACTTCATCTCCACCCTCATCCACTACTCGCACAATTTCTTCAAGGCTGGTGAGTCAAGTCCCCATCGAGAGGGGAGCCCCAGAAATGAGAGCCTCTGTTGGTGCATGCTGCTGATCTATCTGCTCGATCACCTCCGCATTCATTCCTCCCTCCCCTCCAGAGCTCTATCCTCCAGTCTTTCCGTTCGTCTCTGCCTTTGCCTACAGACTTGGCATCATCATCTTTTGGCCTCCCTTGACGCTGGGCGCGTACTACGGCTGGCTCAAGTTCGAGCAAGGACGCATACACGAAGCTCTACCTTATATCGTCGGACACGCTTTGCTGGGCGCCACCACGCCTGGCCACCTGTTCGGAGGCGTCGTGAGTTGGCTCGCTTGCGGCTGCTAGCTGCTTGCCCCGTAGCAGCAGCAGCAAGCAAAATTCCCGCGTTGCATATTTCTCCCCCCACAGTACGCCCAAACTCGTGCTGACAGCAGGCATTTCCCAGGCATTTC